>NC_056732.1:1856142262-1856149762 GCF_019279795.1 Protopterus annectens
CTTACTGTTAAACACCTCTCATACCTCTTACCTAGCTTATACATCTCGTACCCCTTACCTTACTGCTAAACGTCTCTCATACCCCTTACCTAGCCGCTATACATCTCTTGTACTCCTTACCTTTCTGCTAAACATCTCTCGCAGTCCTTACCTAGCTGCTATACATCTCTCGTACTCCTTACCTTACTGCTAAACATCTCTCGTACCCCTTACCTAGCCACTATACATCTCTAGTACTCCTTACCTTACTGCTAAACATCTCTTGTACCCCTTACCTAGCCGCTATACATCTCTTGTACTCCTTACCTTACTGCTAAACATCTCTCGTACCCCTTACCTAGCCGCTATACATCTCTTGTACTCCTTACCTTACTGCTAAACATCTCTCGTACCCCTTACCTAGCCGCTATACATCTCATCTCTCCGTCTTTCTCTGTAATCCTAAACAGAAAGCTATACCCCCTCACACTTTTTAAGCATCTACTTTATCTACATGAATTCACCTATTTTCTTACTGGTCACTTTATCACATATCCCTGACAGACCCTAACCCCAAATTAATACTCTTTCATAGCTAAGCTTTACCATGTCTATTTAACGTGTATAACAATACTTTAAGACACTTTGTACAGTTTCCCATTTTTTATTGTAGTATGCTGTACCAAACTGTATGTGTAATGTCTATTTATCTTATGTAATAATGTTTTTGGCTATTACGTTTCTTCTTATGCTTGATTATAATATGTTAAACTAAACTGTATGTGTAATGTATACTGTATATTGTCAAAAATTCTGTACTTTATGTGCAACTTTTCTCCCTCGGCCTCCATTGAAACTGTGTTTCTGACCCAGTTGGACTTCCCCAGTCAACAAATGTCAGTAAATAAGTAAAGAAATGTTCGTAAGGCTCTCCCCAATCATGTTGCATGTGAAAAAAATTGTATATTGTAAATCAACAGTGATGCTACATGTACTGAGAGGTGGTCAGACATGCAACACTGCCAAAAATCATTCATTATTTCTTCAGTTACCCACTTAGCCTCATTGCAGAGGCACAGTACAGTTGGAGCTTATCCTCAACAGGGTTCCAATAAACTGCCAGGCACATGGACACACAGTACAGTAAGAGCAAGTGAAGACGTGTAATTTTACCAAACATTACGTCATTGGATGTGGGAGGAAATGCAGCATCAGAATTCACAAGCAGATTGTACAGGTTCTGATAAAGTTATGCCATTTAGAAATGAACTGGAGACATAAATAATGCAAGATGGTAATGTTGATTACTTCATGACTGTGCTATTTCAGATATAAATTAGCATGCAAATAATATGTAGCTTCTGGTTTTCCACAATAAGCTAAGTAAAATAGTGTCTTCGTTCCTAATCCCATGATACAGGTATAGCAAAGTGAATAAGTAATCTAAAGCAGGCTTTAGCACTGCATTAATAAATTTACATTGAGAACAGGAAAAGTAATTTAAAGTTTAATTTAAAGACCATATTAGAAGCTAAAAGGAAACCACAGATGAATAGACTGATGGGTATGTTCAAATGTGGTTCCTGTTCTCAATATAAATTTATTAATACCACCAATGTTGTATGTATCAATGATAGAAATTACAAGATCAGGTGCAGGCATAATTGTGACACAAAGAGCGTCACTTATGTTGCATTATGCTCCCAATGTCAAGCTTACTATATAAGCAAAACCGAAAGAAAATTAAAAAAAAACGTGTATATGAACATTGTTATGCCATCCTGAAGAATGATCCTAATAATGCATTGGCTAAACATTGTTTAGATCACCCTGGGCATAGTTTTAAGTTTACCATCTTGCAACATAGAACGCAAGATATTAGGGGGGGACCTTGGCAAATTTATTTGGAAATAGATGAATTAATGTGGCAAATTAAGACTAGAGCCCACATTTATCCTGGATTAAATGAGAATATCTCAATTAGATGTATTTTGAAACTATTAGCTCTTAAAAGATGATAGATCATGTTTTTCCTATATTATTTATTATTAAATATGGGCATAGGTGTTGAAAAGCATTATTTTTAATTTATTTTAAAAAATTAATAACATCATATTAAAATTTGTTAACATAATTTTATTTGAGCTAAGAAGGCATTTCAACCCTTTTAAAAATTGGTTTGGTTAACCTTTTATTCATTTGTAACATAAACACCACTCAAAACAAAAAAATTTTAAAAAACCCAAAAACATTTTTTAAACCCAAAAAAACCCCCAAAACAACAAAAAAAAATTAAAAGATTTACAAACTTTTAAAAAAATAACACTTACTTATGATGAACTTTTCATTAAATTTTTTTGTAATTACTACATTTATTTCTCTTTAAACCATAATTATCCCCAAAACTAACACCTTCTAAACTTACAAAAAAGTTTTTAGTTATGGCCCCTTAGATTTTCCCACTGTTTTAAAATTTTAAACATTCAACTTATTCTAAAAGTCACCGGTTTATATACACCCTTTCCAGGAAAATCAGGAAAAAAAAACGTATCCAAATTTTGCTATAGCCAATTTTTCCTTTTTCATCAAAATCCCAATTTCCATTTAAACCTCCCGTCCTGTGGCTTACCCAGAAAAATGTTGATTTTCCCCTCCCTTTTTTTTCAAATTATTGACCAATTTCAAAAGGGGAAAAAAATAAGGAAAAGGGCTAATGTACCAATTGAAATACCCATACCACAAACCCGAAGAACAGTTAAACCCTTTTAAATAAACTGAGGGAACTATGTCTTGGTTGATTTGACAGAAATTTTCTTTGGGACAAGGCAGCCAATATCATCCTCACCCTTTTCAGTTCATTCATAAAGGGCATGAATCACTGACAGGTGTCACTGGATCTACTGTGACTGCCCAAAGCATTGATCATGTTTGGAAGGTCTGTTCACACTTCATTCCTGCAGACAGTATTGCCTGTCCATCCAAGAAGACTGAAATCATGCTGGGGAGGAACCTCAATTATAATTTCATTCTCTCTGTGCAAGAAATTGTCTTCCCTACTTCTGATTGACATCTAGAAGACAATGTGATATGCAAATGTTATACTTTATAGGGAGGCTCGCGTATTGACACGATGATGTTACAAGCATATATCAATTGAATATCTCACCTCTAATTACAAAGCAAAGCTGTGCTAAACAATCATTTTCATTTGTATTACAAATATGAACAGATAATCAGAATAAATATGAAAAAAATGTCTGAATATGCAATATATAAGAAGTAACAACATCATCACATATACAATCTATTAAAAGTTGCATAGGTCACATGTGGGATTTGAACCCATGTCAGTGGATATCATAACAAGTTAGGGACAACCACACAACCAATATGCCATAGTAATGGTGATCCACAGTTACATGCACATCCAAACAGAATAAGCATGTGTACTCCAAGAATGTCAGATGCCTGTCATGTACAACCACAGTCAGTGATACACATCATAGCAAATGTAACTCTCATAATATGGTGTGCAACACACATAATGGAAGTTATATACAAACAGGGCAGAAAACGTCAGCATATTAAAATGAACTGTTATGCACTCATGGCAACATATCAACACAATAAACAGTGAATCACCCTCATGTTTCTATCAGACCACATGCACTAACAGCTACTACTATATTAGTAAGCATCAGAAAGTATATCTAAACTAGTCAGTGAACATACAACTTATGAAAAAGCATACACCAGAAAAGACACCAACAAAATAAAGGAATCAATAAGAGCCGGCGACTCAACTAAAACTGTTTAATTGTAAGCGCTTTCAGCAAGGTGCTTACCTCGCCTTCTTCAGACAAACACAAAATCAATTAAGCCATCTTAAATAGACAAAATAAATGATCAAAGTTAATTACTAAACACTTAATTAATGATTTAAAGATACATCTATTTAAGCTAAAAAGTTAAAAAGTTATATTAACCTTATAAAAAAGTTTGTTCAAAAAGTAATCCATTAAACAAATAATTCCATTCTTCTAAAAATACTGAAAATCTTACGAAGCATACAAAACAAGTATAAAACCACAATACAAAATAGAAAATATACAAGTTATTGTAAAAAACTTATTTTTGCTCATTATAGAGCGTGAGTGTATCTACTGTCTATCCTGACAATGAATGTAGGTAACCAAAACTCATTATTTTTCTGAAAGTTGCTAAATGTCGTTTCTTATGACTCATAATAAAATATATGAGTTAACTATAAATATTTAATATAAATGTTTAAAAATAAACATTTAAAAATAATTATTTAAAAATAAATCTTTAAAAATAAAAGTGCAACATTTCAAGACCTATGCCCATATTTAATAATAAATAATATAGGAAAAACATGATCTATCATCTTTTAAGAGCTAATAGTTTCAAAATTCATCTAATTGAGATATTCTCATTTAATCCAGGATAAATGTGGGCTCTAGTCTTAATTTGCCACATTAATTCATCTATTTCTAAATACATTTGCCAAGGTTCCCCCCCCCCCTTATATCTTGCGCTCTATGTTGCAAGATGGTAAACTTAAAACTATGCCCAGGGTGATCTAAACAATGTTTGTAATGCATTATTAGGATCATTCTTCAGGATGGCATAACAATGTTCATATACACGTTTTTTAAATTTTCTTTCGGTTTTGCATACATACAACATTGGTGGTATTAATAAATTTACATTGAGAACATGAAAAGTAATTTAAAGTTTAATTTAAAGACCATATTAGAAGCTAAAAGGAAACCACAGATGAATAGACCGATGGGTATGTTCAAATGTGGTTCCTGTTCTCAATGTAAATTTATTAATACTACCAATGTTGTATGTATCAATGATAGAAATTACAAGATCAGGTGCAGGCATAATTGTGACACAAAGAGCGTCACTTATGTTGCATTATGCTCCCAATGTCAAGCTTACTATATAGGCAAAACCGAAAGAAAATTTAAAAAGTGTATATGAACATTGTTATGCCATCCTGAAGAATGATCCTAATAATGCATTGGCTAAACATTGTTTAGATCACCCTGGGCATAGTTTTAAGTTTACCATCTTGCAACATAGAGCGCAAGATATAAGGGGGGGGACCTTGGCAAATTTATTTAGAAATAGATGAATTAATGTGGCAAATTAAGACTAGAGCCCACATTTATCCTGGATTAAATGAGAATATCTCAATTAGATGTATTTTGAAACTATTAGCTCTTAAAAGATGATAGATAATGTTTTTCCTATATTATTTATTATTAAATATGGGCATAGGTGTTGAAATGTTGCACTTTTATTTTTAAAGATTTATTTTTAAATAATTATTTTTAAATGTTTATTTTTAAACATTTATATTAAATATTTATAGTTAACTCATATATTTTATTATGAGTCATAAGAAACGGCATTTAGCAACTTTCAGAAAAATAATGAGTTTTGGTTACCTGCATTCATTGTCAGGATAGACAGTAGATACACTCACGCTCTATAATGAGCAAAAATAAGTTTTTTACAGTAACTTGTATATTTTCTATTTTGTATTGTGGTTTTATACTTGTTTTGTATGCTTCGTGAGATTTTCAGTATTTTTAGAAGAATGGAATTATTTGTTTAATGGATTACTTTTTGAACAAACTTTTTTATAAGGATAATATAACTTTTTAACTTTTTAGCTTAAATGGATGTATCTTTAAATCATTAATTAAGTGTTTAGTAATTAACTTTGATCATTTATTTTGTCTATTTAAGATGGCTTAATTGATTTTGTGTTTGTCTGAAGAAGGCGAGGTAAGCACCTTGCTGAAAGCGCTTACAATTAAACAGTTTTAGTTGAGTCGCCGGCTCTTATTGATTCCTTTTCGCCTGTTTAGAAGTTTTATAACATACAACTTATGGAAATACTAAGAAGTCACTGGTTTCCATTAACATATCACAGATATTGCAGGTTAGTCAGAAATAACACTACAGTTATATTTTCATTGTATCCGTATCTATAGCTCACCGAGATTGTTTCTTTTTCATCCATATCTTATTACTGCATATGGGGAAACTCTCCTGGTCAGTGGTGGTCTTTTACCCACCTCTGTCTACACTGTTGAATTCTATCCCCCTCCTTTATGTTACAGACAGATTATAATGCAGCCAATTTACCAACAAAAAGGACCAACAACATATATAAGCTGATTTGTACAGATTAATGATAACACAGGTATATGATAATAGCAATCTATTCCACCACAATGCCAGCAGATGACAGGTTACCTTTGAAACTAGCTGTACTTCAGCTATAGCTTTGTGAGTTAGAAAAATAAAATAATAGTACCAAGGTGTTGGGACGAACAAAGGCTGCTGCTATAGAAAATCATCCAGTAAAAGCTAGTATCTTCCTCAGAATCTCACTTTATTCAAAAAACAGGAACAGTGGTAAGCGCTTTCACCCTGATAGGGCTTCCTCGGACCATATACAAATATACACAGCCATCCATCATTATAAATAGAAAAAGGTGCCAAATTAAGAAACCATTCTATTAATTAAAGTGACAGCTTACTGCAAAGCAGAATGTATAACACAAATAAACACATTGATGCATACATGAAATATGTATATAACTATATAAACTTATTAATATACAAGTTCATTAAAAACATCATGAATATCTAAAAACAATATTAAAAACTCGAACAATAATTTTATAGCATAAATGGAATACTAACTTCTAAACCTGACCCCCCCATAAAAACTCCAAAGAATTCATTATATTAATACATATCAATGAAGAGGAGACTGTTTCCTATGTGTGACCCCCCCCCCCCGGTACCCGAAGGTACTATAACAGAAAAAGACAGTGAATGCAACACTACTATCTCAGCCCTCTCAATTTAAGAAAGGGCTTCAGTGGTATCTTATCATTTAAACCTATCTGCTCATGGCTGCCTCTACTCTGTTTAGGGCAACACAATAACATCTTCAAGTTAGGTTTCTTCTTATACACAAACTGCGGGGTTTCCCCTATTACCTCTTTGATATCAGGCTCAACTGTCTACACCTCCCAATGCATTCTGATCACATCCTTGATGTTCCCACATCCTGGGTATAAAACAATGGGACTCTGATCTTAACACCTCGATTGGGTGTATCCCAACATCCTGAGTATAAAACAATGGGACTCTGATCTTAACACCTCGATCGGGTGTATCCCCATATCCTGGGTATAAAACAATGGGACTCTGATCTTAACACCTCGATCGGGTGTATCCCCACATCCTGAGTATAAAACAATGGGACTCTGATCTTATCACCTCGATCGGGTGTATCCCCACATCCTGAGTATAAAACAATGGGACTCTGATCTTAACACCTCGATCAGGTGTATCCGCGCATCCTGAGTATAAATCAATGGGACTCTGATCTTAACACCTCGATCAGGTGTATCCCCACATCCTGAGTATAAAACAATGGGACACTGATCTTAACTCCTCGAT
>NC_056732.1:1856854762-1856859762 GCF_019279795.1 Protopterus annectens
AGCACCTTCTATCACACTCTTCAAAAAATCACTCAAATCACACCTCTTGCATTCCTGGCTCTGTCCTTGCATCACATAAATGCTTCCCTGCTCTCCTCAAATACTTCCTGCCTTCCTCTATATTCTGCTTACTGTCTCTATATTACAGTACTAACTACCTCTATACTCTGCTTACTGTCTCTGTATTACAGTACTAACTACCTCTATATTCTGCTTACTGTCTCTATATTACAGTACTAACTACCTCTATATTCTGTTTACTGTCTCTATATTACAGCACTAACTACCTCTATATTCTGCTTACTGTCTCTATTACAGTACTACCTCTATATTCTGCTTACTGTCTCTATATTACAGTACTAACTACCTCTATATTCTGCTTACTGTCTCTATATTACAGTGCTACCTCTATATTCTGCTTACTGTCTCTATATTACAGTACTAACTACCTCTATATTCTGCTTACTGTCTCTATATTACAGAACTAACTACCTCTATATTCTGCTTACTGTCTATATTACAGTACTACCTCTATATTCTGCTTACTGTCTCTATATTACAGTACTAACTACCTCTATATTCTGCTTACTGTCTCTATTACAGAACTAACTACCTCTATATTCTGCTTACTGTCTATATTACAGTACTAACTACCTCTATATTCTGCTTACTGTCTCTATATTACAGTACTAACTACCTCTATATTCTGCTTACTGTCTATATTACAGTACTAACTACCTCTATATTCTGCTTACTGTCTCTATATTACAGTACTAACTACCTCTATATTCTGCTTACTGTCTCTATATTACAGTACTAACTACCTCTATATTCTGCTTACTGTCTATATTACAGTACTACCTACCTCTATATTCTGCTTACTGTCTCTATATTACAGTACTAACTACCTCTATATTCTGCTTACTGTCTATATTACAGTACTAACTACCTCCATATTCTGCTTACTGTCTATATTACAGTACTAACTACCTCTATATTCTGCTTACTGTCTCTATATTACAGTACTAACTACCTCTATATTCTGCTTACTGTCTCTATATTACAGTACTAACTACCTCTATATTCTGCTTACTGTCTCTATATTACAGTACTAACTACCTCTATATTCTGCTTACGGTCTCTATATTACAGTACTAACTACCTCTATATTCTGCTTACTATCTCTATATTACAGTACTAACTACCTCTATATTCTGCTTACTGTCTCTATATTACAGTACTAACTACCTCTATATTCTGCTTACTGTCTCTATATTACAGTACTAACTACCTCTATATGCTGCTTACTGTCTATATTACAGAACTAACTACCTCTATATTCTGCTTACTGTCTCTATATTACAGTACTAACTACCTCTATATTCTGCTTACTGTCTATATTACAGTACTAACTACCTCTATATTCTGCTTACTGTCTCTATATTACAGTACTAACTACCTCTATATTATGCTTACTGTCTATATTACAGTACTAACTACCTCTATATTCTGCTTACTGTCTATATTACAGTACTAACTACCTCTATATTCTGCTTACTGTCTCTATATTACAGTACTAACTACCTCTATATTCTGCTTACTGTGTCTATATTACAGTACTAACTACCTCTATATTCTGCTTACTGTCTCTATATTACAGTACTAACTACCTCTATATTCTGCTTACTGTCTCTATATTACAGTACTAACTACCTCTATATTCTGCTTACTGTCTGTATTACAGTACTAACTACCTCTATACTCTGCTTACTGTCTCTATATTACAGTACTAACAACTCCTCAAAACTGCCATACAGGGCCTTCCTGTGCTCACGCTCAAACCTGCTCAGCAAAAGATTGTCTGTTTATACTGGCATATGTGATGTATCTGATGATTGTATTGTTACAATGTAATCCTTTCATTAGTTATGTGATGTATCTGATGATTGTATTGTTACAATGTAATCCTTTCATTAGTTATGTGATGTATCTGATGATTGTATTGTTACAATGTAATCCTTTCATTAGTTATGTGATGTATCTGATGATTGTATTGTTACAATGTAATCCTTTCATTAGTTATGTGATGTATCTGATGATTGTATTGTTACAATGTAATCCTTTCATTAGTTATGCGATGTATCTGATGATTGTATTGCTATAATGTAATCCTTTCATTAGTTATGCGATGTATCTGATGATTGTATTGTTACAATGTAATCCTTTCATTAGTTATGCAATGTATCTGATGATTGTATTGTTACAATGTAATCCTTTCATTAGTTATGTGATGTATCTGATGATTGTATTGTTACAATGTAATCCTTTCATTAGTTATGTGATGTATCTGATGATTGTATTGTTACAATGTAATCCTTTCATTAGTTATGTGATGTATCTGATGATTGTATTGTTACAATGTAATCCTTTCATTAGTTATGTGATGTATCTGATGATTGTATTGTTACAATGTAATCCTTTCATTAGTTATGTGATGTATCTGATGATTGTATTGTTACAATGTAATCCTTTCATTAGTTATGTGATGTATCTGATGATTGTATTGTTACAATGTAATCCTTTCATTAGTTATGTGATGTATCTGATGATTGTATTGTTACAATGTAATCCTTTCATTAGTTATGTGATGTATCTGATGATTGTATTGTTACAATGTAATCCTTTCATTAGTTATGTGATGTATCTGATGATTGTATTGTTACAATGTAATCCTTTCATTAGTTATGTGATGTATCTGATGATTGTATTGTTACAATGTAATCCTTTCATTAGTTATGTGATGTATCTGATGATTGTATTGTTACAATGTAATCCTTTCATTAGTTATGTGATGTATCTGATGATTGTATTGTTACAATGTAATCCTTTCATTAGTTATGTGATGTATCTGATGATTGTATTGTTACAATGTAATCCTTTCATTAGTTATGTGATGTATCTGATGATTGTATTGTTACAATGTAATCCTTTCATTAGTTATGTGATGTATCTGATGATTGTATTGTTACAATGTAATCCTTTCATTAGTTATGTGATGTATCTGATGATTGTATTGTTACAATGTAATCCTTTCATTAGTTATGTGATGTATCTGATGATTGTATTGTTACAATGTAATCCTTTCATTAGTTATGTGATGTATCTGATGATTGTATTGTTACAATGTAATCCTTTCATTAGTTATGTGATGTATCTGATGATTGTATTGTTACAATGTAATCCTTTCATTAGTTATGTGATGTATCTGATGATTGTATTGTTACAATGTAATCCTTTCATTAGTTATGTGATGTATCTGATGATTGTATTGTTACAATGTAATCCTTTCATTAGTTATGTGATGTATCTGATGATTGTATTGTTACAATGTAATCCTTTCATTAGTTATGTGATGTATCTGATGATTGTATTGTTACAATGTAATCCTTTCATTAGTTATGTGATGTATCTGATGATTGTATTGTTACAATGTAATCCTTTCATTAGTTATGTGATGTATCTGATGATTGTATTGTTACAATGTAATCCTTTCATTAGTTATGTGATGTATCTGATGATTGTATTGTTACAATGTAATCCTTTCATTAGTTATGTGATGTATCTGATGATTGTATTGTTACAATGTAATCCTTTCATTAGTTATGTGATGTATCTGATGATTGTATTGTTACAATGTAATCCTTTCATTAGTTATGTGATGTATCTGATGATTGTATTGTTACAATGTAATCCTTTCATTAGTTATGTGATGTATCTGATGATTGTATTGTTACAATGTAATCCTTTCATTAGTTATGTGATGTATCTGATGATTGTATTGTTACAATGTAATCCTTTCATTAGTTATGTGATGTATCTGATGATTGTATTGTTACAATGTAATCCTTTCATTAGTTATGTGATGTATCTGATGATTGTATTGTTACAATGTAATCCTTTCATTAGTTATGTGATGTATCTGATGATTGTATTGTTACAATGTAATCCTTTCATTAGTTATGTGATGTATCTGATGATTGTATTGTTACAATGTAATCCTTTCATTAGTTATGTGATGTATCTGATGATTGTATTGTTACAATGTAATCCTTTCATTAGTTATGTGATGTATCTGATGATTGTATTGTTACAATGTAATCCTTTCATTAGTTATGTGATGTATCTGATGATTGTATTGTTACAATGTAATCCTTTCATTAGTTATGTGATGTATCTGATGATTGTATTGTTACAATGTAATCCTTTCATTAGTTATGTGATGTATCTGATGATTGTATTGTTACAATGTAATCCTTTCATTAGTTATGTGATGTATCTGATGATTGTATTGTTACAATGTAATCCTTTCATTAGTTATGTGATGTATCTGATGATTGTATTGTTACAATGTAATCCTTTCATTAGTTATGTGATGTATCTGATGATTGTATTGTTACAATGTAATCCTTTCATTAGTTATGTGATGTATCTGATGATTGTATTGTTACAATGTAATCCTTTCATTAGTTATGTGATGTATCTGATGATTGTATTGTTACAATGTAATCCTTTCATTAGTTATGTGATGTATCTGATGATTGTATTGTTACAATGTAATCCTTTCATTAGTTATGTGATGTATCTGATGATTGTATTGTTACAATGTAATCCTTTCATTAGTTATGTGATGTATCTGATGATTGTATTGTTACAATGTAATCCTTTCATTAGTTATGTGATGTATCTGATGATTGTATTGTTACAATGTAATCCTTTCATTAGTTATGTGATGTATCTGATGATTGTATTGTTACAATGTAATCCTTTCATTAGTTATGTGATGTATCTGATGATTGTATTGTTACAATGTAATCCTTTCATTAGTTATGTGATGTATCTGATGATTGTATTGTTACAATGTAATCCTTTCATTAGTTATGTGATGTATCTGATGATTGTATTGTTACAATGTAATCCTTTCATTAGTTATGTGATGTATC
>NC_056732.1:1856864762-1856909610 GCF_019279795.1 Protopterus annectens
ATCATTTTCATACTTTATGAGGGAGTGGTTGGCTGATCAACAGAAAAGTCAGAAACTGCTGTCCTCTCGTATATTTAAACTGCGTGTATTAAATCACTATTTCTAGGGATAAAACTGAGACCAAAGAATTCCACTGCTTTCTACAAACCATTGCCAGTGGAGATATTATATTTATGAAACCATAGAATAAGCTTTGGTCTGCTATATTCTCCTTCCTTACCTGGGCCTGTTAAGATGGGATCATCTGCCAAGTGATGCTTGAAACATGACCACCATTAATTATTTGAATGCATCCCTAATACCCTGAAAAGCCTATGCATGTTTCAGCACACCTAATACATACCATCACTTCACAACCCTTTCACGTGCTGAAAATTTTGGTTGGCAATGTATTGATGTCATTGGGTGGGGTTTCCTTCTGTGCTTTTCAAAGCTGCTTGGAAAAAGAACACACACGTTTATAGTTGAGCTATCTCAGAAAGTGTTTCCAGTAAATCAGCATTAGTCCTGTTTATTTGTATATCTGGAGATATGCTATGCCTCTGATTTAGTCCCTGTGGCCTGATACGCAGATGCAGGGTGAGGGCTGCTTTGTCTACTTAAATCCTGTGTTGCCGTATCCATGCTATGTACAAAACATTCTACTTTTATGCAGTTTGTGCTACTGCATGTAATCATATTTTCTTACTTTCTGTACTACTGCTTGTAATCCTGTTTTCTTGCTTTCCGTACTACTGCTTGTAATCCTGTTTTCTTGCTTTCCTTACTACTGCATGTAATCATATTTTCTTACTTTCTGTACTACTGTTTGTAATCCTGTTTTCTTGTTTTCTGTACTACTGCTTGTAATCCTGTTTTCTTGCTTTCCGTACTACTGCTTGTAATCCTGTTTTCTTGCTTTCTGTACTACTGCTTGTAATCCTGTTTTCTTGCTTTCCATACTACTGCTTGTAATCCTGTTTTCTTGTTTTAAGTACTACTGCTTGTAATCCTCTTTTCTTGCTTTAAGTACTACTGCTTGTAATCCTGTTTTCTTGCTTTCTGTACTACTGCTTGTAATCCTGTTTTCTTGCTTTCTGTACTACTGCTTGTAATCCTGTTTTGTTGCTTTCCGTACTACTGCTTGTAATCCTGTTTTCTTGCTTTCCATACTACTGCTTGTAATCCTGTTTTCCTGCTTTCTGTACTACTGCTTGTAATCCTGTTTTCTTGCTTTCTGTACTACTGCTTGTAATCCTGTTTTCCTGCTTTCTGTACTACTGCTTGTAATCCTGTTTTCTTGCTTTCTGTACTACTGCTTGTAATCTTGTTTTCTTGCTTTCCGTACTACTGCTTGTAATCCCGTTTTCTTGCTTTCTGTACTACTGCTTGTAATCCTGTTTTCTTGCTTTCCGTACTACTGCTTGTAATCCTGTTTTCTTGCTTTCTGTACTACTGCTTGTAATCCTGTTTTCTTGCTTTCCGTACTATTGCTTGTAATCCTGTTTTCTTGCTTTCCGCACTACTGCTTGTAATCCTGTTTTCTTGCTTTCTGTACTACTGCTTGTAATCCTGTTTTCTAGCTTTCTGTGCTACTGGTTGTAATCCTGTTTTCTTACTTTCCGTACTACTGCTTGGAATCCTGTTTTCTTGCTTTCTCTACTACTGCTTGGAATCCTGTTTTCTTCCTTTCTGTACTACTGCTTGGAATCCTGTTTTCTTGTTTTCTGTACTTCTGCTTGGAATCCTGTTTTCTTGCTTTCTGTACTACTGCTTGTAATCCTTTTTTCTTGCTTTCTGTACTACTGCTTGTAATCCTCTTTTCTTGCTTTCTGTGCTACTGCTTGTAATCCTGCTTTCTTGCTCTCTGTACTACTGCTTGTAATCCTGTTTTCTTGCTCTCCGTACTACTGCTTGTCATCCTGTTTTCTTGCTTTCCGTACTACTGCTTGTAATCCTGTTTTCTTGCTTTCTGTACTACTGCTTGTAATCCTGTTTTCTAGCTTTCTGTGCTACTGGTTGTAATCCTGTTTTCTTACTTTCCGTACTACTGCTTGGAATCCTGTTTTCTTGCTTTCTTTACTACTGCTTGGAATCCTGTTTTCTTGCTTTCTGTACTACTGCTTGGAATCCTGTTTTCTTCCTTTCTGTACTACTGCTTGGAATCCTGTTTTCTTGCTTTCTGTACTACTGCTTGTAATCCTTTTTTCTTGCTTTCTGTACTACTGCTTGTAATCCTCTTTTCTTGCTTTCTGTGCTACTGCTTGTAATCCTGCTTTCTTGCACTCTGTACTACTGCTTGTAATCCTGTTTTCTTGCTCTCCGTACTACTGCTTGTCATCCTGTTTTCTTGCTTTCCGTACTACTGCTTGGAATCCTGTTTTCTTGCTTTCTGTACTACTGCTTGGAATCCTGTTTTCTTGATTTCTGTGCTACTGCTTGTAATCCTGTTTTCCTGCTTTCTGTACTACTGCTTGTAATCCTGTTTTCTTGCTTTCTGTGCTACTGCTTGTAATCCTGTTTTCTTGCTTTCCGTACTACTGCTTGTAATCCTGTTTTCTTGCTTTCTGTGCTACTGCTTGTAATCCTGTTTTCTTGCTTTCCGTACTACTGCTTGCAATCCTGTTTTCCTGCTTTCTGTACTACTGCTTGTAATCCTGTTTTCTTGCTTTCTGTGCTACTGCTTGTAATCCTGTTTTCCTGCTTTCTGTACTACTGCTTGTAATCCTGTTTTCTTGCTTTCCGTACTACTGCTTGTTATCCTGTTTTCTTGCTTTCTGTACTACTGCTTGTAATCCTGTTTTCTTGCTTTCTGTACTACTGCTTGTAATCCTGTTTTCTTGCTTTCCGTACTACTGCTTGTAATCCTGTTTTCTTGCTTTCCGTACTACTGCTTGTAATCCTGTTTTCTTGCTTTCTCTACTACTGCTTGTAATCCTGTTTTCTTGCTTTCTCTACTACTGCTTGTAATCCTGTTTTCTTGCTTTCTCGACTACTGCTTATAATCCTGTTTTCTTGCTTTCCGTACTACTGCTTGTAATCCTGTTTTCTTGCTTTCTGTACTACTGCTTGTAATCCTGTTTTCTTGCTTTACGTATTACTGCTTGTAATCCTGTTTTCTTGCTTTAAGTACTACTGCTTGCAATCCTGTTTTCTTGCTTTCTCTACTACTGCTTGTAATCCTGTTTTCTTGCTTTCTCTACTACGGCTTGTAATCCTGTTTTCTTGCTTTCCGTACTACTGCTTGTAATCCTGTTTTCTTGCTTTCCGTACTACTGCTTGTAATCCTGTTTTCTTGCTTTCCGTACTACTGCTTGTTATCCTGTTTTCTTGCTTTCCGTACTACTGCTTGTAATCCTGTTTTCTTGCTTTCTGTACTACTGCTTGTAATCCTGTTTTCTTGCTTTATGTACTACTGCTTGTAATCCTGTTTTCTTGCTTTCTGTACTACTGCTTGTAATCCTGTTTTCTTGCTGTCCGTACTACTGCTTGTAATCCTGTTTTCTTGTTTTCTGTGCTACTGCTTGTAATCCTGTTTTCTTGCTTTCTGTACTACTGCTTGTAATCCTGTTTTCCTGCTTTCTGTACTACTGCTTATAATCCTGTTTTCTTGCTTTCCGTACTACTGCTTGTAATCCTGTTTTCTTGTTTTCTGTACTACTGCTTGTAATCCTGTTTTCTTGCTTTCCTTACTACTGTTTATAATCCTGTTTTCTTGTTTTCTGTGCTACTGCTTGTAATCCTGTTTTCTTGCTTTCCGTACAACTGCTTGTAATCCTGTTTTCTTGTTTTCTGTGCTACTGCTTGTAATCCTCTTTTCCTGCTTTCTGTACTACTGCTTGTAATCCTGTTTTCTTGCTTTCTGTACTACTGCTTGTAATCATGTTTTCTTGCTTTCTCTACTACTGCTGGCAATCATGTTTTCTTGCTTTCTCTACTACTGCTTGTAATCCTGTTTTCTTGCTTTCCGTACTACTGCTTGTAATCATGTTTAGTTGCTTTCCGTACTACTGCTTGCTTTCCGTACTACTGCTTGTAATTATGTTTTCTTGCTTTCTGTACAACTGCTTGCAATCCTGTTTTCTTGCTTTCCGTACTACTGCTTGTAATCCTGTTTTCTTGCTTTCTGTACTACTTATTTTATTTTATTTATTTATTGTCGTTGGTTTACCAGGATAGTCCATTGGGCCTTAAAGAACCTGTTTTCAATGGAGTCCTGGGGAGAAAAGCTCCAACAGAGTGTATTTTCAACATTTAGCAGTAACAATTTTTATACAGAGAGTTATTAATAATTATATATACTAAAAGTAGAACTAATCACATTCAGAAAAGCAATCATAACAGTTAATACAAAAAGAAGAAACCTACAAGTAATGGAATAAATGTAAAATGTTAATACTGATTAGAGAACAAATTTCATAGCTACAGGTGTAGAGTAGAGCTAGTTATGTGGGGTGGGAACAAGAGCATTCCCACTGTGAAGCTAGATGAAGGTGCAGAGACTTTTTGAAGGCAGAGTGGTTAGAGGTGGTGCGGATGAGTGGAGGTAGGGAGTTCCACAGGCGAGTGAGGCTGAAGGAAAGAAGGTTTTTGCCTGGGGGATGAGTTGGTTTGTGTACTTCGAGTAGATTTTGATTATTTGACCTTAGAACTCTGTTAGGTAGGTGCATTTTAAAGGCAGAGGAAAGAGAGGGACAGAGGGAAGGGTTGAGAATAAGCTTATGGGCTAGAGTTAGTTGAGTGTAAGTTAGTTGATTGGGAAGTTCTAGCCATTTTAGGTTATGGAGGGAGAAACAATGGTGGGTGGAGGACTTTTGGCTGGTGGCGAATTTTGCAATTATAGCAGGAAGTAAGTTGTTTTTTTAACACGGACTGAAGATTAGTTAGTAGTGGGGCACCATATAGCAGGGATGGGATTAGGAAGGAGGTAGAGAGAGTGATTTTAGTGGCAGATGTGAGGTAGGCATTCTGTCTATAAAGCATGCCAAGTTTTTGGTGTGTTTTTTTGATGTTGATTTGCAGGTGGGAGTTAAATTTAAGTAGGTTATCGATTTGGACCCCGAGTAGTTTGGTTTCTGACACAATTTCAAGAGGTGAGTTGTGTTGAGTAGTAATTGAGAAAGTACCCATGTCAGGAGGGATGACTTTAGAAGGGGTAAATAACATTTGTTTGGTCTTGGTAGCATTGAGAGCTAGATGACTGCAAACCATCCATTGCTCAGTGGAAGAGAAAGCATCTTGAGTAAGTTTTTGTAGTGTAGAGATAGAAGAGGCGGAACAGATAATAGTTGAATCATCTGCATATTGGATGATGCTAGAAAGGGATTGATTTGTGGAAGTCATTTATAAAGATATTGAAGAGAAGAGGACCCAGTATGGAGCCTTGGGGAACTCCTGTAGGGGTGCTAAGGAAAGAGGAGGTAGCTTTTTTTCCATTTTACAGCCTGGCTTCTATTAGATAGGTAGCTAGAGAACCAGTTCAAAGAGGAGGAAGATAGGTGAAGATTAGAAAGTTTGTTTAAGAGCAGGCGATGTGAGATAGTATCGAAGGCTTTGGAAAGGTCAAGAAGTAAGGTGGAAACAATTTGTCCAGAGTCACGGGCTTTATTTACAACCTCAAGGAAAGAGAGGAGGGCTGTCATGGTGCTATGATTGGGTCTGAACCCGTGCTGTGTGGGAGTTATAAGATGGTTGTCTAGGAGGTGGGGAAGGAGCTGAAGTTGGACACATTTTTCTAAGAGTTTAGAGATGGGGGACAGGATGGCTATGGGGTGGAAATTAGTAATGTTATTATTGTTACCACATTTATGTAGAGGTATAATAAAAGCTTGTTTCCAGATTTGGGGAACTGTGTGTTCTAGTAGTGAGCGGTTAATTAAAATGCTAATGGGGTAGGCAAGAGTTTCAGCAGCTATACAGGATTGCAAGCGGTAGTACGGAAAGCAAGAAAACAGAAAACTAATGTTTTCTTGCTTTCTGTACTACTGCTTGTAATCCTGTTTTCTTGTTTTCTGTACTACTGCCTGTAATCCTGTTTTCTTGCTTTCCGTTCTACTGCTTGTAATCCTGTTTTCTTGCTTTACGTACTACTGCTTGGAATCCTGTTTTCTTGCTTTCTGTACTACTGCTTGTAATCCTGTTTTCTTGCTTTCCGTACTACTGTTTGTAATCCTGTTTTCTTGCTTTCCGTACTACTGCTTGTAATCCTGTTTTCTTGCTTTCCGTACTACTGCTTGTAATCCTGTTTTCTTGTTTTCTGTACTACTGCTTGTAATCCTGTTTTCTTGCTTTCCGTACTACTGCTTATAATCCTGTTTTCTTGCTTTCCGTACTACTGCTTATAATCCTGTTTTCTTGCTTTCCGTACTACTGCTTGTAATCCTGTTTTCTTGCTTTCCGTACTACTGCTTGTCATCCTGTTTTCTTGCTTTCCGTGCTACTGCTTGTCATCCTGTTTTCTTGCTTTCCGTACTACTGCTTGTAATCCTGTTTTCTTGCTTTCTGTACTACTGCTTGTAATCATGTTTTTTTGCTTTCTGTACTACTGCTTGCAATTCTGTTTCCTTGCTTTCCGTACTACTGCTTGTAATCCTGTTTTCTTGCTTTCTCTACTACTGCTGGCAATCATGTTTTCTTGCTTTCTCTACTACTGCTTGTAATCATGTTTTGTTGCTTTCCGTACTACTGCTTGTAATCATGTTTTGTTGCTTTCCGTACTACTGCTTGCTTTCCGTACTACTGCTTGCAATTATGTTTTCTTGCTTTCTGTACTACTGCTTGCAATCCTGTTTTCTTGCTTTCCGTACTACTGCTTGTAATCCTGTTTTCTTGCTTTCTGTACTACTTATTTATTTTATTTTATTTATTTATTGTCGTTGGTTTACCAGGATAGTCCATTGGGCCTTAAAGAACCTGTTTTCAATGGAGTCCTGGGGAGAAAAGCTCCAACAGAGTGTATTTTCAACATTTAGCAGTAACAATTTTTATACAGAGAGTTATTAATAATTATATATACTAAAAGTAGAACTAATCACATTTAGAAAAGCAATCATAACAGTTAATACAAAAAGAAGAAACCTACAAGTAATGGAATAAATGTAAAATGTTAATACTGATTAGAGAACAAATTTCATAGCTACAGGTGTAGAGTAGAGCTAGTTATGTGGGGTGGGAACAAGAGCATTCCCACTGTGAAGCTAGATGAAGGTGCAGAGACTTTTTGAAGGCAGAGTGGTTAGAGGTGGTGCGGATGAGGGGAGGTAGGGAGTTCCACAGGCGAGTGAGGCTGAAGGAAAGAAGGTTTTTGCCTGGGGGATGAGTTGGTTTGTGTACTTCGAGTAGATTTTGATTATTTGACCTTAGAACTCTGTTAGGTAGGTGCATTTTAAAGGCAGAGGAAAGAGAGGGACAGAGGGAAGGGTTGAGAATAAGCTTATGGGCTAGAGTTAGTTGAGTGTAAGTTAGTTGATTGGGAAGTTCTAGCCATTTTAGGTTATGGAGGGAGAAACAATGGTGGGTGGAGGACTTTTGGCTGGTGGCGAATTTTGCAATTTTGTTATAGCAGGAAGTAAGTTGTTTTTTTAACACGGACTGAAGATTAGTTAGTAGTGGGGCACCATATAGCAGGGATGGGATTAGGAAGGAGGTAGAGAGAGTTATTTTAGTGGCAGATGTGAGGTAGGCATTCTGTCTATAAAGCATGCCAAGTTTTTGGTGTGTTTTTTTTATGTTGATTTGCAGGTGGGAGTTAAATTTAAGTAGGTTATCGATTTGGACCCCGAGTAGTTTGGTTTCTGACACAATTTCAAGAGGTGAGTTGTGTTGAGTAGTAATTGAGAAAGTACCCATGTCAGGAAGGATGACTTTAGAAGGGGTAAATAACATTTGTTTGGTCTTGGTAGCATTGAGAGCTAGATGACTGCAAACCATCCATTGCTCAGTGGAAGAGAAAGCATCTTGAGTAAGTTTTTGTAGTGTAGAGATAGAAGAGGCGGGACAGATAATAGTTGAATCATCTGCATATTGGATGATGCTAGAGAAAGGGATTGATTTGTGGAAGTCATTTATAAAGATATTGAAGAGAAGAGGACCCAGTATGGAGCCTTGGGGAACTCCTGTAGGGGTGCTAAGGAAAGAAGAGGTAGCTTTTTTCCATTTTACAGCCTGGCTTCTATTAGATAGGTAGCTAGAGAACCAGTTCAAAGAGGAGGAAGATAGGTGAAGATTAGAAAGTTTGTTTAAGAGCAGGTGATGTGAGATAGTATCGAAGGCTTTGGAAAGGTCAAGAAGTAAGGTGGAAACAATTTGTCCAGAGTCACGGGCTTTATTTACAACCTCAAGGAAAGAGAGGAGGGCTGTCATGGTGCTATGATTGGGTCTGAACCCGTGCTGTGTGGGAGTTATAAGATGGTTGTCTAGGAGGTGGGGAAGGAGCTGAAGTTGGACACATTTTTCTAAGAGTTTAGAGATGGGGGACAGGATGGCTATGGGGTGGAAATTAGTAATGTTATTATTGTTACCACCTTTATGTAGAAGTATAATAAAAGCTTGTTTCCAGATTTGGGGAACTGTGTGTTCTAGTAGTGAGCGGTTAATTAAAATGCTAATGGGGTAGGCAAGAGTTTCAGCAGCTATACAGGATTGCAAGCGGTAGTACGGAAAGCAAGAAAACAGAAAACTAATGTTTTCTTGCTTTCTGTACTACTGCTTGTAATCCTGTTTTCTTGTTTTCTGTACTACTGCCTGTAATCCTGTTTTCTTGCTTTCCGTACTACTGCTTGTAATCCTGTTTTCTTGTTTTCCGTACTACTGCTTGTAATCATGTTTTCTTGCTTTCTGTACTATTGCTTGTAATCATGTTTTTTTGCTTTCTGTACTACTGCTTGTAATCCTTTTATTATTACTTTCTGTACTACTGCTTGCAATTCTGTTTTCTTGCTTTCCGTACTACTGCTTGTAATCCTGTTTTCTTGCTTTCCGTACTACTGCTTGTAATCATGTTTTGTTGCTTTCCGTACTACTGCTTGTAATCCTGTTTTCTTGCTTTCCGTACTATTGCTTGTAATCCTGTTTTCTTACTTTCCATACTACTGCTTGTAATCCTGTTTTCTTGCTTTCTGTACTATTGCTTGTAATCATGTTTTCTTGTTTTCTGTACTACTGCCTGTAATCCTGTTTTCTTGCTTTCCGTTCTACTGCTTGTAATCCTGTTTTCTTGCTTTCCGTACTACTGCTTGTTATCCTGTTTTCTTGCTTTCCGTACTACTGCTTGGAATCCTGTTTTCTTGCTTTCCGTACTACTGCTTGTAATCCTGTTTTCTTGCTTTCCGTACTACTGCTTGTAATCCTGTTTTCTTGCTTTCTGTACTACTGCTTGTAATCCTGTTTTCTTGCTTTCCGTACTACTGCTTGTAATCCTGTTTTCTTGCTTTCTGTACTACTGCTTGTAATCCTGTTTTCTTGCTTTCCGTACTACTGCTTGTAATCCTGTTTTCCTACTTTCTGTGCTACTGCTTGTAATCCTGTATTCTTGCTTTCTGTACTACTGCTTGTAATCCTGTTTTCTTGCTTTCTGTACTATTGCTTGTAATCATGTTTTTTTGCTTTCTGTACTACTGCTTGTAATCCTTTTATTATTGCTTTCTGTACTACTGCTTGCAATTCTGTTTTCTTGCTTTCCGTACTACTGCTTGTAATCCTGTTTTCTTGCTTTCTCTACTACTGCTGGCAATCATGTTTTCTTGCTTTCTCTACTACTGCTTGTAATCCTGTTTTCTTGCTTTCCGTACTACTGCTTGTAATCATGTTTTGTTGCTTTCCGTACTACTGCTTGCTTTCCGTACTACTGCTTGCAATTATGTTTTCTTGCTTTCTGTACTACTGCTTGCAATCCTGTTTTCTTGCTTTCTCTACTACTGCTTGTAATCTTGTTTTCTTGCTTTCCGTACTACTGCTTGTAATCCTGTTTTCTTGCTTTATGTATTACTGCTTGTAATCCTGTTTTCTTGCTTTAAGTACTACTGCTTGCAATCCTGTTTTCTTGCTTTCTCTACTACTGCTTGTAATCCTGTTTTCTTGCTTTCTCTACTACTGCTTGTAATCCTGTTTTCTTGCTTTCCGTACTACTGCTTGTAATCATGTTTTATTGCTTTCCGTACTACTGCTTGTAATCTTGTTTTCTTGCTTTCCGTACTATTGCTTGTAATCCTGTTTTCTTGCTTTCCGTACTACTGCTTGTAATCCTGTTTTCTTGCTTTCTGTACTATTGCTTGTAATCATGTTTTCTTGTTTTCTGTACTACTGCCTGTAATCCTGTTTTCTTGCTTTCCGTTCTACTGCTTGTAATCCTGTTTTCTTGCTTTCCGTACTACTGCTTGGAATCCTGTTTTCTTGCTTTCCGTACTATTGCTTGTAATCCTGTTTTCTTGCTTTCCGTACTACTGCTTGTAATCCTGTTTTCTTGCTTTCCGTACTACTGCTTGTAATCCTGTTTTCTTGCTTTCCGTACTACTGCTTGTAATCCTGTTTTCCTACTTTCTGTGCTACTGCTTGTAATCCTGTATTCTTGCTTTCCGTACTACTGCTTGTAATCCTGTTTTCTTGCTTTCCGTACTACTGCTTGTAATCCTGTTTTCTTGCTTTCTGTACTACTGCTTGTAATCCTGTTTTTTTGCTTTCTGTACTACTGCTTGTAATCCTTTTATTATTGCTTTCTGTACTACTGCTTGCAATTCTGTTTTCTTGCTTTCCGTACTACTGCTTGTAATCCTGTTTTCTTGCTTTCTCTACTACTGCTTGTAATTATGTTTTCTTGCTTTCTCTACTACTGCTTGTAATCCTGTTTTCTTGCTTTCTCTACTACTGCTTGTAATCCTGTTTTCTTGCTTTCTCTACTACTGCTGGCAATCATGTTTTCTTGCTTTCTGTACTACTGCTTGTAATCCTGTTTTCTTGCTTTCTGTACTATTGCTTGTAATCATGTTTTTTTGCTTTCTGTACTACTGCTTGTAATCCTTTTATTATTGCTTTCTGTACTACTGCTTGCAATTCTGTTTTCTTGCTTTCTGTACTACTGCTTGTAATCATGTTTTCTTGCTTTCTCTACTACTGCTTGTAATCCTGTTTTCTTGCTTTCCGTACTACTGCTTGTAATCATGTTTTGTTGCTTTCCGTACTACTGCTTGTAATCCTGTTTTCTTGCTTTCCGTACTACTGCTTGTAATCATGTTTTGTTGCTTTCCGTACTACTGCTTGCAATTATGTTTTCTTGCTTTCTGTACTACTGCTTGCAATCCTGTTTTCTTGCTTTCCGTACTACTGCTTGTAATCCTGTTTTCTTGCTTTCTGTACTACTTATTTATTTTATTTTATTTATTTATTGTCGTTGGTTTACCAGGATAGTCCATTGGGCCTTAAAGAACCTGTTTTCAATGGAGTCCTGGGGAGAAAAGCTCCAACAGAGTGTATTTTCAACATTTAGCAGTAACAATTTTTATACAGAGAATTATTAATAATTATATATACTAAAAGTAGAACTAATCACATTTAGAAAAGCAATCATAACAGTTAATACAAAAAGAAGAAACCTACAAGTAATGGAATAAATGTAAAATGTTAATACTGATTAGAGAACAAATTTCATTGCTACAGGTGTAGAGTAGAGCTAGTTATGTGGGGTGGGAACAAGAGCATTCCCACTGTGAAGCTAGATGAAGGTGCAGAGACTTTTTGAAGGCAGAGTGGTTAGAGGTGGTGCGGATGAGTGGAGGTAGGGAGTTCCACAGGCGAGTGAGGCTGAAGGAAAGAAGGTTTTTGCCTGGGGGATGAGTTGGTTTGTGTACTTCGAATAGATTTTGATTATTTGACCTTAGAACTCTGTTAGGTAGGTGCATTTTAAAGGCAGAGGAAAGAGAGGGACAGAGGGAAGGGTTGAGAATAAGCTTATGGGCTAGAGTTAGTTGAGTGTAAGTTAGTTGATTGGGAAGTTCTAGCCATTTTAGGTTATGGAGGGAGAAACAATGGTGGGTGGAGGACTTTTGGCTGGTGGCGAATTTTGCAATTTTGTTATAGCAGGAAGTAAGTTGTTTTTTTAACAAGGACTGAAGATTAGTTAGTAGTGGGGCACCATATAGCAGGGATGGGATTAGGAAGGAGGTAGAGAGAGTGATTTTAGTGGCAGATGTGAGGTAGGCATTCTGTCTATAAAGCATGCCAAGTTTTTGGTGTGTTTTTTTGATGTTGATTTGCAGGTGGGAGTTAAATTTAAGTAGGTTATCGATTTGGACCCCGAGTAGTTTGGTTTCTGACACAATTTCAAGAGGTGAGTTGTGTTGAGTAGTAATTGAGAAGGTACCCATGTCAGGATGGATGACTTTAGAAGGGGTAAATAACATTTGTTTGGTCTTGGTAGCATTGAGAGCTAGATGATTACAAACCATCCATTGCTCAGTGGAAAAGAAAGCATCTTGAGTAAGTTTTTGTAGTGTAGAGATAGAAGAGGCGGAACAATAATAGTTGAATCATCTGCATATTGGATGATGCTAGAGAAAGGGATTGATTTGTGGAAGTCATTTATAAAGATATTGAAGAGAAGAGGACCCAGTATGGAGCCTTGGGGAACTCCTGTAGGGGTACTAAGGAAAGAGGAGGTAGCTTTTTTCCATTTTACAGCCTGGCTTCTATTAGATAGGTAGCTAGAGAACCAGTTCAAAGAGGAGGAAGATAGGTGAAGATTAGAAAGTTTGTCTAAGAGCAGGCTATGTGAGATAGTATCGAAGGCTTTGGAAAGGTCAAGAAGTAAGGTGGAAACAATTTGTCCAGAGTCACGGGCTTTATTTACAACCTCAAGGAAAGAGAGGAGGGCTGTCATGGTGCTATGATTGGGTCTGAACCCGTGCTGTGTGGGAGTTATAAGATGGTTGTCTAGGAGGTGGGGAAGGAGCTGAAGTTGGACACATTTTTCTAAGAGTTTAGAGATGGGGGACAGGATGGCTATGGGGCGGAAATTAGTAATGTTATTATTGTTACCACCTTTATGTAGAGGTATAATAAAAGCTTGTTTCCAGATTTGGGGAACTGTGTGTTCTAGTAGTGAGTGGTTAATTAAAATGCTAATGGGGTAGGCAAGAGTTTCAGCAGCTATACAGGATTGCAAACGGTAGTACGGAAAGCAAGAAAACAGAAAACTAATGTTTTCTTGCTTTCTGTACTACTGCTTGTAA
Organism: Protopterus annectens; assembly: GCF_019279795.1. Classification (NCBI taxonomy): domain Eukaryota; kingdom Metazoa; phylum Chordata; order Ceratodontiformes; family Protopteridae; genus Protopterus; species Protopterus annectens. Next base: position 1,856,877,962 of record NC_056732.1, read on the forward strand.
TCCTGTTTTCTTGTTTTCTGTACTACTGCTTGTAATCCTGTTTTCTTGCTTTCCGTACTACTGCTTGTAATCCTGTTTTCTTGCTTTCCGTACTACTGCTTGTAATCATGTTTTTTTGCTTTCTGTACTACTGCTTGTAATCCTTTTATTATTGCTTTCTGTACTACTGCTTGCAATTCTGTTTTCTTGCTTTCCGTACTACTGCTTGTAATCCTGTTTTCTTGCTTTCTCTACTACTGCTTGTAATCCTGTTTTCTTGCTTTCTCTACTACTGCTTGTAATCCTGTTTTCTTGCTTTCCGTACTACTGCTTGTAATCCTGTTTTTTTGCTTTCTGTACTACTGCTTGTAATCCTTTTTTCTTGCTTTCTGTACTACTTCTTGTAATCCTTTTATTATTGCTTTCTGTACTACTGCTTGCAATTCTGTTTTCTTGCTTTCCGTACTACTGCTTGTAATCCTGTTTTCTTGCTTTCTGTACTACTGCTTGTAATCCTGTTTTCTTGCTTTCTGTACTACTGCTTGTAATCCTGTTTTCTTGTTTTCTGTACTACTGCCTGTAATCCTGTTTTCTTGCTTTCTGTACTACTGTTTATAATCCTGTTTTCTTGCTTTCCGTACTGCTGCTTGTAATTCTGTTTTCTTGCTTTCTGTGCTACTGCTTGTAATCCTGGTTTCTTGCTTTCTGTGCTACTGCTTGTAATCCTGTTTTCTTGCTTTCCATACTACCGCTTGCAATTGTATTTTCTTGCTTTCTGTACTACTGCTTGTAATCCTGTTTTCCTGCTTTCTGTACTACTGTTTATAATCCTGTTTTCTTGCTTTCCGTACTGCTGCTTGTAATCCTGTTTTCTTGCTTTCTCTACTACTGCTTGTAATCCTGTTTTCTTGCTTTCTCTACTACTGCTTGTAATCCTGTTTTCTTGCTTTCCGTACTACTGCTTGTAATCCTGTTTTTTTGCTTTCTGTACTACTGCTTGTAATCCTTTTTTCTTGCTTTCTGTACTACTTCTTGTAATCCTTTTATTATTGCTTTCTGTACTACTGCTTGCAATTCTGTTTTCTTGCTTTCCGTACTACTGCTTGTAATCCTGTTTTCTTGCTTTCTGTACTACTGCTTGTAATCCTGTTTTCTTGCTTTCTGTACTACTGCTTGTAATCCTGTTTTCTTGTTTTCTGTACTACTGCCTGTAATCCTGTTTTCTTGCTTTCTGTACTACTGTTTATAATCCTGTTTTCTTGCTTTCCGTACTGCTGCTTGTAATCCTGTTTTCTTGCTTTCTGTGCTACTGCTTGTAATCCTGTTTTCTTGCTTTCTGTGCTACTGCTTGTAATCCTGTTTTCTTGCTTTCCATACTACCGCTTGCAATTGTATTTTCTTGCTTTCTGTACTACTGCTTGTAATCCTGTTTTCCTGCTTTCTGTACTACTGTTTATAATCCTGTTTTCTTGCTTTCCGTACTGCTGCTTGTAATCCTGTGTTCTTGCTTTCTGTGCTACTGCTTGTAATCCTGTTTTCTTGTTTTCTGTGCTACTGCTTGTAATCCTGTTTTCTTGCTTTCTGTGCTACTGCTTGTAATCCTGTTTTCTTGCTTTACGTACTACTGCTTGTAATCCTGTTTTCTTGCTTTCAGTACTACTGCTTGTAATCCTGTTTTCTTGCTTTCTGTACTACTGCTTGTAATCCTGTTTTCTTGCTTTCAGTACTACTGCTTGTAATCCTGTTTTCTTGCTCTCCGTACTACTGCTTGTAATCCTGTTTTCTTGCTTTTCGTACTACTGCTTGTAATCCTGTTTTCTTGCTCTCTGTACTACTGCTTGTAATTCTGTTTTTTGCTCTCCATACTACTGCTTGTAATCCTGTTTTCTTGCTTTCCTTACTACTGCTTGTAATCCTGTTTTCTTCCTTTCCGTACTACAGCTTGTAATCCTGTTTTCTTGCTTTCCGTTCTACTGCTTGTAATCCTGTTTTCTTGCTTTCTGTGCTACTGCTTGTAATCCTATTTTCTTGTTTTCTGTGCTACTGCTTGTAATCCTGTTTTCTTGCTTTCTGTGCTACTGCTTGTAATCCAGTTTTCTTGCTTTATGTACTACTGCTTGTAATCCTGTTTTCTTGCTTTCAGTACTACTGCTTGTAATCCTTTTTTCTTGCTTTCTGTACTACTTCTTGTAATCCTTTTATTATTGCTTTCTGTACTACTGCTTGCAATTCTGTTTTCTTGCTTTCCGTACTACTGCTTGTAATCCTGTTTTCTTGCTTTCCGTACTACTGCTTGTAATCCAGTTTTCTTGCTTTACGTACTACTGCTTGTAATCCTGTTTTCTTGCTTTCTGTACTACTGCTTGTAATCCTGTTTTCTTGCTTTCTGTACTACTGCTTGTAATCCTGCTTTCTTGCTTTCTGTACTACTGCTTGTAATCCTGTTTTCTTGCTTTCTGTAATACTGCTTGTAAATCTGTTTTCTTGTTTTCTGTACTACTGCCTGTAATCCTGTTTTCTTGCTTTCCGTACTATGGCTTGGAATCCTGTTTTCTTGCTTTCCGTACTACCGCTTGCAATTGTATTTTCTTGCTTTCTGTACTACTGCTTGTAATCCTGTTTTCCTGCTTTCTGTACTACTGTTTATAATCCTGTTTTCTTGTTTTCCGTACTGCTGCTTGTAATCCTGTTTTCTTGCTTTCTGTGCTACTGCTTGTAATCCTGTTTTCTTGTTTTCTGTGCTACTGCTTGTAATCCTGTTTTCTTGCTTTCTGTGCTACTGCATGTAATCCTGTTTTCTTGCTTTACGTACTACTGCTTGTAATCCTGTTTTCTTGCTTTCAGTACTACTGCTTGTAATCCTGTTTTCTTGCTTTCTGTACTACTGCTTGTAATCCTGTTTTCTTGCTCTCCGTACTACTGCTTGTAATCCTGTTTTCTTGCTTTCCGTACTACTGCTTGTAATCCTGTTTTCCTGCTCTCTGTACTACTGCTTGTAATTCTGTTTTTTGCTTTCCATACTACTGTTTGTAATCCTGTTTTCTTGCTTTCCTTACTACTGCTTGTAATCCTGTTTTCTTCCTTTCCGTACTACAGCTTGTAATCCTGTTTTCTTGCTTTCCGTTCTACTGCTTGTAATCCTTTTTTCTTGCTTTCTGTGCTACTGCTTGTAATCCTATTTTCTTGTTTTCTGTGCTACTGCTTGTAATCCTGTTTTCTTGCTTTCTGTACTACTGCTTGTAATCCTGTTTTCTTGCTTTCTCTACTACTGCTTGTAATCCTGTTTTCTTGCTTTCTATACTACTGCTTGTAATCCTGTTTTCTTGCTTTCTCTACTACTGCTTGTAATCCTGTTTTCCTGCTCTCCGTACTACTGCTTGTAATCCTGTTTTCTTGCTTTCCGTACTACTGCTTGTAATCCTGTTTTCTTGCTTTCCGTAGTACTGCTTGCAATCCTGTTTTCTTGCTTTCTGTACTACTGCTTGTAATCCTGTTTTCTTGCTTTCTGTACTACTGCTTGTAATCCTGTTTTCTTGCTTTCCGTACTACTGCTTCTAATCCTGTTTTCTTGCTTTCTGTACTAATGCTTGTAATCCTGTTTTCTTGCTTTCCGTACTACTGCTTCTAATCCTGTTTTCTTGTTTTCTCTACTACTGCTTGTAATCCTGTTTTCTTGCTTTCTGTACTACTGCTTGTAATCCTGTTTTCTTGCTTTCCTTACTACTGCTTGTAATCCTGTTTGTTTGTTTTCTGTGCTACTGCTTGTAATCCTGTTTTCTTGCTTTCCTTACTACTGTTTATAATCCTGTTTTCTTGTTTTCTGTGCTACTGCTTGTAATCCTGTTTTCTTGTTTTCTGTACTACTGCTTGTAATCCTGTTTTCTTGCTTTCCGTACTACTGCTTGTTATCCTGTTTTCCTTCTTTTTGTACTACTGTTTGTAATCCTGTTTTCTTGCTTTCCGTATTACTGCTTGTAATCCTGTTTTCCTGCTTTCTGTACTACTGCTTGTAATCCTGTTTCTTCTTTTTGTACTACTGCTTGTAATCCTGTTTTCTTGCTTTCTGTACTACTGCTTGTAATCCTGTTTTCCTACTTTCTGTACTACTGCTTGTAATCCTGTTTTCTTGCTTTCTGTACTACAGCTTGTATTCCTGTTTTCTTGCTTTCTGTTCTACTGCTTGTAATCCTGTTTTCCTGCTTTCTGTACTACATCTTGCAATCCTGTTTTCTTGCTCTCTCTACTACTGCTTGTAATCCTGTTTTCTTGCTTTCTCTACTACTGCTTGTAATCCTGTTTTCTTGCTTTCTCTACTACTGCTTTTAATCCTGTTTTCTTGCTTTCCGTACTACTACTTGTAATCCTGTTTTCTTGCTTTCCGTACTACTGCTTGTCATCCTGTTTTCTTGCTTTCCGTACTACTGCTTGTAATCCTGTTTTCTTGCTTTCCGTACTACTGCTTGTAATCCTGTTTTCATGCTTTCTGTACTACTGCTTGTAATCCTGTTTTCTTGCTTTCCGTACTACTGCTTGTAATCCTGTTTTCTTGCTTTTTGTACTACTGCTTGTAATCCTGTTTTCTTGCTTTCTGTACTACTGCTTGTAATCCTGTTTTCTTGCTTTCTGTACTACTGCTTGTAATCCTGTTTTCTTGCTTTCCGTACTACTGCTTGTAATCCTGTTTTCTTGCTTTCCGTACTACTGCTTGTAATCCTGTTTTCTTGCTTTCCGTACTACTGCTTGTAATCCTGTTTTCTTGCTTTCCGTACTACTGCTTGTAATTGTATTCTCTTGCTTTCTGTGCATGTAATCCTTCCTTCTTAGTCTTATTACGTTGCTCCTTGAGGTATCTTCAGTCCCTCTTCCATCTCCAATGTCTTATGACAGTGATAAGTAAACTGTAGTTGCAAACAACCACCACCTCAGAACACAACACCTGCAACACATAGACCTCACAGTCAGAGTGTCAAACAGTCACAGCCCTTAAGGCCAAACACAATGCCAGACACACTAGTCATTGGTGACTCCATAGTCAGACACACTGACGTCCCGCTCACCAGACTGAGTAAGGAGAAGGTCACAGTAAGCTGCATGTCGGGCGCTAGAATCCGCCACATAACGCAAGCACTCAGGTCTCTCAACAGCAAGTACAAATATGACTCAGTCATTGTCCACGCTGGTGTAAACGACCTGAGACGTACCTCCTTGGACTACATGAAAAGAGACATCGAGGAGCTCTCTGATTATGTAGCCCAGGCAGGTATGACCCTGACCTTAAGCAGTATCCTACCTTCACCAAGAGTGATTCCACAATACAGAGATAAGATGATCAGCTTTAACAATTGGCTTAAACACTGGTGTCATTCAAAGGGGATCCAGTATCTGTCTGCCTGGGATGACATGCTGGACAAGCCACGCTGCTTCGCAAGGGACGGCTTGCACCTGTCACCCCTGGGATTCTGGATATTGGCAAAGGCTCTTGCTACCCCCATAGTGCCTTTTTTAGGCAAGGCTCAAATTCTAAACCTACCACTCTAGAACACAAAAAAGGAAAAAAACTAAGGGTAATGCTGCTCAATGCCAGAAGTCTAAATCTCAAAATGCACGCACTCGAGGCCCTTCTCAGTATGGAGAACATCGATGTCTGTGCTGTGACAGAAACCTGGTTCAAGGCTCCTGAGAGCACCCCAGCGCTATCAGGTTTTACCTCATATCATGCGTTCCGGCCCCAAAATCCGGACAATACCAAGAAAGGAGGGGTATCCATATTCATCAAGGACACCCACACCTCAAGACTGGTGGCAATGCACGATGCATCGGAGACCATCCAGGTGCAATTAACCATAGGCAGGACTGCTCTGCAAATTGTAGCATGTTACAGGCCACCCTCACAAACTCAGGAACCTCACATGGCCTTCCTGAAAACACTAGAGGGGATAAATGTATCACCAAACACCATCATACTAGATGACTTCAATTACCCAAATATAGACTGGGAACACTACTCAAGCCCAAACACCCTAGCCCAAAAGTTCCTGGAATTCATAAACTCAAATGCCATGGAACAACTAGTCACCATCCCCACAAGAGGAGATAACATACTTGATCTCATCATCACGAACATGGGAGCACAATGTTCAACACCGGAAGTATACCCCTCACTGGTGAGATCAGATCACAAACTAATCTCGCTGGAGGTCCTCATCCCACCGCCACCTGAAATAAAAAAAGCCACAGTACAGAACTTCTCAAAAGCCGACTTCACACTTCTAAAGACTAGTGTGGTCTCCTTTAAGGCCCCCGAGCCAGTGGAAAACAGTACTCAAGCCACTGAATCACTTACAAACACCTTCTACCAGCACCTGCAGGACTGCATGGATAAGGCAATCCCAAACAAAACAAAGACTCTTAGTACCAAAGGCAAGCGTCCAGTCTGGTGGACCCCAGCCATAAACAAACTCTACAATAAAAGGAGAAAGCTACTACAAGATAGAGCAAAATCCTTAAAAGGTAAGACACCCTTGATCACTATAAGTAAAAAACTAAGAGCTCTCATAAAATCATCCAAAGCAAATTTCGAGAGAAAAATAGCTAAAGACTCAAAAGACAATCATAAGGCCTTCTTTAGCTATGTTAGAAACCTAGGAGGAAACTCCCAGATATGCTCAGAACTAGTTCAAAATGATGTGAAGATTACTGATCCTACAGACATTGCCAACATACTGGCTGACAGGTTCAGTGCAAACTTCTCCCCCCCCAGAAGGAGAGATATCTATACCAAACGATTGCAGCCCCCCAAACATCTCCAGCGCCCAAGTGAGAACTGCTCTCTCCAAAGCAAAAAACACAGCATCCATGGGACCTGATGGTGTCCCCGGCTGTGTGCTCCACAAACTCAATGAGGAATTAAACCCACAGCTAGGACAGCTGTTTAATCAAAGTCTTACCTCTGGATACGTACCCAGGGAGTGGCGCACTGCAGCTGTGGTCCCACTTCACAAAGGCGGTGCCTCCACCGACCCTGGAAATTACCGGCCCATTAGCTTGCAAGCCTTATCTGCAAAGCCATGGAGAGGATCATAATGGACCTCATAAATAAAGACATAGGGAATTTGCAGACTTTGGATCCAACCCAGTTTGGCTTTGTCAAAGGCAGATCATGCCTTTTAAACTTGGTTGACTTCTTCGAAACAGTCACCAAAGCCATTGACGAGGGAAAGGCAGTCCATACAGCCTACCTCGATCTGGCTAAGGCCTTCGATACAATACCCCACTCGGGTATCATTGAAAAACTCATCAGCTTAAATGTTAACCCATACATCACAAGATGGGTTGCAAACTGGCTGAGTGACAGAACCCACAGGGTCAGAATTGCTGGCGCCATGTCAGACTCAAAGCCTGTCACAAGTGGTGTCCCACAGGGCTCAGTCCTGGGCCCACTCTTGTTTGGCATCTACTTTTCCAAGTACAAGCAAACACAGGAGGGTTATGGCTGACAAAGTTTGCAGATGACTGCAAACTGGGCCATAGTAGAAAACACATCTGACACAGATATCCTTCAGAAGGGTCTCACAGAAACGGATAACTGGTGCCAGAGCCACGGCCTGAAGTTAAATGCCAAAAAATGCATAGTCATACCCTTTGGGAAAAACAAGGTTACCCCTAGCTACCAAATAGGTGGCAATCCACTGAGTACAGAAGAAGTTATCAGGGACTTGGGGACCCAGGTTGATAGTAGTCTGTCATTCGACACCCATGTAGCTAAAGTAGTTAGGAAGACCTTCTACATTGCCCACCTTATCATGAAGGGATTCTCATCTAGATCAAGGGAGGTCATAGTCTCCCTTTACTCATCACTCATCAGACCAATGATTGAGTACAATGCCCCATTCGGGATGTATCTGACCCGACACTTGCAGCAGCTGGAGAGGCCACAAAGGTTCCTCACCAAAAGGATAAAGGGTCTCAAAAATCTGTCCTATGCTGCCCGACTGAAAGAACTCCAGCTCTATTCAGTCGCCACCGCTTGCTCAGAGGTGACCTTTGCCTAACATACAAGGCCATGTCAAACCCAGATTTGATGAATATGCTTCACCTCAAAAATCTAGGTCCATCAGAGCCACAAGGGCGGGAGACTTAAACCTCGACACAGCTATTAATAGGACGTGCTGGAGGGATAGATTCATCACCCAAAGACTCCCTATGCTGTGGAACAAAATCCCGGTACATGTGAGGCAGAGCACCTCGCTGGCCTTGTTCAAGAGAAATCTTGACCAATGGATGGGAGATCGCAGATATACCCCAGGGATTACCTCAGTGTCACTGCTCGACAGAGGCACAGCAAAATAATGGGTATAGTTCCCCATACTAAAGGGGTGGCTTAAGCCACAAAACGATGGGCTAGGCTTGTAAATGCCCTCGGGCAGATAGCCTAGTATGAACCTATGAACCTATGAACCTAAACAGTTACACCCATGGCAGCTTGATTTGCTAGATATTATGTTAGTCTCCTTTCGTAAATGGTGCATTTTTACTTGCAATCTGAATTGCACATTTTAATGTATAAAGTTATGATTATTCCATATTTAATGCTTTTTGCTTCTGCTGTTTTCTGTGATACTTAAATATTACTGTCTTATACTTTGTTTTTCATTTTATGTATTTATGTATTTGATTCTTCTGTACTATTTCTCTGCATTTACGTATAAATGCATTTAACTTTAGGTGCATGTTTTTTCTTAAGTCCTGTTTTATTATTGTTTGTTTTTATATGCATGCCTTTTTCCATTGGGCAGGATCATGGCTAAAGTGGGTCCATTCCACTAGCCTGATTATCAAACAGTCAGGTTCATAGGTTGGTACTAGGTTATCAGCCCTAGGGCCTATACAAGCCTAGCCATAACAATTTCCTGGCTATTTCTTCCCACACTATTTAATTCCCTGGACCCCTGTCTAGGGCAACTGACGTGATCCCCGGGGTGAATTTCCTTTCTCCCATCCAATCGTCAAGGTTCCTTTTGAAGAGGGCCAAAGAGGCACTCTGCTTGACATGTATGGGCAATCTATTCCAGAGTCTGGGGAGTCTCTGGGTCAGGAACCTATCCCTCCAGCATGTTTTGTTTATTGTGATGACAAAGTTTAGATCCCTGGAGTGTGTGGCTCTGAGGGATTGGGATTTCTTTAAGTGTAGCATGTCCAACAGCTCTGGGTTTGACATGGCCTTGTATGTTAAGCAGAGATCGCCTCTGAGTAGACGATATATGACAGAGTATAGCTGGAGTTTTTTAAGGCAGTCAGTATAGGGCATCTGCTTTTGGCCTGTGATTCTTTTAGTGAAGTATTTCTGCGGTCTTTCCAGTTGTTGCAGATGTCTTGAGAGGTACATACCAAATGGGGCGTTGTATTCCATAATGGGTCTAATGAGGGATGAGTACAGTGGGACAATGACCTCCTTTTTTCTGGATGAAAGCCCTTAGTGATGAGGTGTGCCACATAGAAGGATTTCCTGACTGTTGTGGCGATGTGGTTATCAAAGGTGAGACCACTGTCCCCCTGTGTCCCCAAGTCTCTTATCACACTTTCAGTAAATAAATTAATGAATCCCACCCTCCCAGGTTTCTTGATTTGCAAGAAGCAAAACACTGATGAAAGCCACACCTCTTGTTTTAGCTGCTTCAGCATTTCTGTTACAAAATACCACAATGCAGGGGCCTAAGTAGTACATACAATATGAACATTGTGTTGTGCGCAATTATTTCTTTTTTTGACTCCCTGCCTTCTGGCTATGAAGTGGCCCATTCATTCCCCATTATTGGGGTGAGAGACACCCAGGAGACGTTATCATTGAGGCAGCTATTGGTTCAAGTTTCTCCTTGCCCTGAAACTCAGCTGCATTCCCATTTACATCCAAGTGGTTGGGATGCAGTGGGCCTTTGTAATGCATGCCAGACCTCCATGTGACATGATCAGTACCCATACCCCATCATAGATGATTATCTCCACATGAGCCGCAGTCTCCGCTGGGGATTCTACCACATAGAATGTTCTAATGAGCACGTGCTCCTCTCATTCCCCCAAACAATGTCAATTAGCCTTCAGCCTCACCATTCTTCTCCGTCACAACACCAGTTCCAACAGATGCCTGAGATGCTAGTCAGACTTGGGTCACCTAGATGGTAGGCAGTGTTTTGTCCATGCACCAACGCAGCTGTCACAATAAAACTTCTACTACTGAGCACTCTGGTGGTGTAGAGGGATAAAGCCCTAACTACTGCCCAGATGACCCCGGTTCGATTAGTGACTTGGAGCAGCAGGAAGGGATGGGAGTGAAGGCACATGATGATGATGATGATGCCAAAGGTTCAGCATGGTCCGTAGAGGGGAGCTGCAGCCAGACGTAGTCAAGCATGGGGGCAAGGAAAGGGAAACTGGGTAGGGCATAAAAATAGAACCCCCTGGATGGAAGCACAGATGGCTCATCCCCCAAGACACCCTTGGGATCCATGACTGGCTCCAGCAAATGCCGGAATAGTCTGGGGGTAAGGAGGATGGCTGGCAGACCCTATATGGATGTGGGGAACTTGAGGCTAAATTGGTGACATGAGGTCCAAGGAGACAGAAAAATACAAAATAAAACTTATAATTCTAGACATGCTGTCTGTGTGGCTCAAGACTGCTGTCTCTCTGCCAGTCCTCCTCCATCCGATTGTCTCTGGCTATATGCCAATAATGCCTTCTGACCACTGCAGAGCTGCCCATTTGTATCACTTGCTGGCTCTCACAGCTATAAACAATTTGCTCCTCTGTACTCCGAGCATGGTAACAGAGCTACTATGAGATGACTGTTCATAGTTTGTGGCTTTCTACACTCACCTCTATAGGCTGCATTACGATCAGTTGAGAGAAAATGGCATCAAATGTACATTTGCATCACTACAGTCCGAGGGGCTTATGTGGTGATACCACTGAACCATGAATGGATCTGTTTGCAGGGGAATCGTGGAAGCTGGCAGCTAATTGTAAATAAAAAAATGAAGTTGTGTAAGTTGTAGATGTGAACACTGGCATATGGATTTGAAGCCTGACTTTCTTAACAGTCCAGAAAACCATGGCTGGAGTTCCACTTCCCAGTACTCTAGGTGACAGTACATCATCAGAATGCATTCCTTTGCTGCTGCAGGCATTTTAAGATATCACATTGTCACATGACTGCTGCTTCCTCCTCACACACCTGTAGCTCCAGTACTGTAGGAGAAGGTGTACCTGAAGAAAGTGTTTCTGTGTTGGCTTGGGCAGTTTGAGATATAACCATATAATTTGACTCCAGTTTCCTGCTTACACATCTCCTGTGACTCCAGGCTCTGCAGAACCAGACTTTGAGCAAACCCTTTTCAAATTAACTCATTCCCTCCAGTACAGCTCTTTTGAGTGTGTATCTTTAACTCCCAGTAGGTGTGGCTTAAGCCTTTTAAAAATGAAGTTGTCACCCTAAAATTCTAACAAATACTCATTGACAGAGGTCAAATTTCAATACAGTTGTGTTTGCCATCACGTGTGCTTCAAGATAAAATATTCTAATTTCTTGTATGTAGCATGTTTTTGAAATTATTAATGCAAATATGAACAAGCGATATTTGGCACCTAGAGGCGCAGTAGGAGTTAACTGCAGAAACGATTGTTGGCGAACTTGGCTGTAATAATTAGTGTGCCGAAAATTACAATACAGTACAGTGAAACAACAGATAAATACAGTCATAGACAGTTAAAACTGCTTAGAATAGAACTAATTTCATTTAGACTCTCTCAGAAATGAAATAGCTATCCAGCCTTACATTGTCTAAATTCTCATCCTAAGTACCAGATTAGAGTATCTGCCTAAAGTTTGTGACTTTAGATGTACATCATCTCCCTTTACTTACCCACAGTTCTCTGTACTTTTGTCCTGCCACCCCATTGTGATGCAGTAATTAAGACCATAGTATGGGGCCTGAGGCCTTGGTGACTTGCTCAGTGTGTAGTTGGGGGCCTGAGGCCTTGGTGACTTGCTCAATGTGTAGTTGGGGGCCTGAGGCCTTGGTGACTTGCTCAATGTGTAGTTGGGGGCCTGAGGCCTTGGTGACTTGCTCAATATGTAGTTGGGGGCCTGAGGCCTATGTGACTTGCTCAATGTGTAGTTGGGGGCCTGAGGTCTTGGTGATTTGCTCAATGTGTAGTTGGGGGCCTGAGGCTTTGGTGACTTGCCCAGTGTATAGTTGACTGTACAGAGGGACATGTAGTGGTATTCCTTTTCAAGTCAGTTGAACCTCCAAGATATCCTTCCTGAGTAATCCCTTCCACAAGTATTCCATGGGGTTGAACAGTTGTTGCTAGGTGAAGGATGGTGTTTCCATCCTAAATAATCCCAGTTCCTCTTCAAGTAGCATTCCTTTTTGTTAGTCAGTTACCATTGTCCTGCCTCTCCATCCTGCTATTATAAATGAAACCATCATAAATGTGGTTTCATAATAAGTATTAGTTTTAAACAACATTTGGGCCCCAGTACTGAAGGGGAAGTGCATTTGCAAAAGGCTAGGTTACCATAGTGATGTCTGTTGGAGCTGTGATCTGGAAAACACAAAAATAAATTGTGTATGCTTAACTTTTAATGGAGTGGGGAATAACATTTATTGATTTTTGTATTTTATTTATTCACATTTGTTTCCGGGAAAGTCCGACTAGGTCAGAAAGTACCTGTTTTCAGTGGAGGTCCAGGGGGAACGGCTCCCAGTACATTGAATAACATGCAAATAAACAAATTCAAAAATATGTTTTTAACATACAAGTAAACACATTAAAAATATGTACAAGAAAAATAAAAAATACAGAACTCAAAAATAGAAAGTACAAGAATCCATAAATGAAGGGACTTTTCATTGGAGAACTCTGGGATTTTACATAAGGAAGGCCAGCCTTCTAATGAGTATTTATGAGCAGTGCACATAGAGGGAAAGACGGACACTGAGCTGATAGGAAAGGAAGATGAAAGGGTATAGAGAACACCGTAAACAGAGAGCTTAGCAAGGTTTAGGTGAAAGAGTGGGGAATATAATAATTAGAAAGGAAGCAGGTAGAAAGTGCATTGTCTTAACACATTAAGGAGAAGGGCACCATGCCATCGAACTGTTCATTGCCTGTTAGCTAGGTAACTGGAGAACCATGCAAGATTGGGAGATGAAAGGCCAAGGACGGACAGTTGATGTAAGAGTTTGGGGTGGGAGACTGTGTCGAAGGCTTTGGACAGGTAAGGGAAAAGTACAGAGACCAGTCTGCCTGCATCCCTAACTTCATTGACATCATTTGTGAAGGGTAATAAGGCAAACCGTGTTATGTGCAGGTAAGAAGCTGGTAATAATCCAGTCACAATAGTCATCTTATTAACATTCTACATACACCTCTCTCTAATCACCCCTAGTATAACCCCTCCCCTTTAAAGAACACCAGTAAGCTGATTAGTCACTATGCAAACACGACCTTTCCAAATCCAACTAAAGCTCCCAATCATTGTCTTTCTCCTACATTCTCTAACAGCAGCCTACCTGCTAACCTCATATGAACAGTCAAAATATTTACAGCTGAACTTCCCTAATGCACAAACAAGTACTATACCTCTAACTCCCCAGAACACATAAATATAACATCTTTACCTAGCTATAATATCACAGACTGACCGATATCGAATACAACTATCTAAAACCTAAAAAACCTCTTCACCATCACTTTAACCTCCACAATCCCTTAAACAATTACACCTCTCCTTACTAGATAGGGACATTCATCCTAACCCAGGGCCAGGCCAAAAAAACAAGCACAGAACCACAAATTCATCTTCCCGCTACCCAAATATCTCATCTAAATCTCCCAACTCACTCTATATAGCTCACCTCAATATTCGCAGCATAAATAATAAAATTGCCCACCTCCATGCTTTCCTGGATGCTCACTCCTTTGACATACTATGTTTAACAGGAACATGGCTAAAACCCACTACACAAGATGTTGAAATTATTCCATCTAGGTTCAACATCTCGAGACAAGACCGCAAAGTAAAAAAAAGGAGGGGGTGTTGCTATCCTCTATAAAGAAGGGCTACAAATATCTATACTAGATCTTGGTTCCTCTTCCGAAAACAATGCAGAAATCATTAGCACCAGACTTCGACTTAATCCCAGCAAATCCCTAAATATAATATGTATCTACTCGCCCCCTGTAACAATATCACCACTTTGGAAGGTATCCTTGCTGAACTCTTCACAAAAATTCCCCAAGAGACAATAATTCTTGGAGACTTTAATATAGACTGGAAGGACTGCTCTACTGAATCACCAACCTCCCATATTAATCTTAATGGCTTCTCACAAACAATTAACTCCCGAACCAGATTTAATAAACCCAATAACAAAGAATCCATCCTAGACTGGATTCTAATAAATAATCACCAACAACTCTATAATGTAGGGACCCTCCCTGACGATGTAAGTGACCATTCTTTCACTTACATAATCAGGCAAAGGTCGAGCTCACACAACCCAACCATATATAAAATAATAAGAAGCAAAAGAAACTTTAACCCCAATAACTTCCAAGCTGAACTAAAAGAATGTGATTAGTCCCCTATAAAATACCTCCCACTTGACGAAGCAACAAACTACTTTAACTCAAAATTCTTAACAATCCTTAACCACCATGCACCAAAGCGTTCCATCAAAATTAAATCTAAACCCGTCCCATGGCTTACAAAGAAAACCAGACATAAAATTCAACAGAGAAATAAAGTTTGGGCACTATGGAGAACAACTAAAATCCCCGTAGACCAATAACATTTCAGGCAAAAAAGAAATGAGACTAAGAAAGCTATACTCGAAGATAAAAAAAAAAAAACTTTTACTTTCACCTCCAACAGACCAACCAAAATAATCCACAAAAGTTCTGGGGAAGCATAAACAGATTACTTCAACCAGGCCAATCTGCAACACCACCCCCTATAGGATTAAACTCCGACAATCCAAAGCAAACTACTAATGCTTTTAATACCTTCTTCACTGAGACCATCCAAACACTTGCTTATCAACTAACAGCCGATAGCTCTGCCCTTCCAACCAATACTACTAACTCTCTCCCAACTCTAAACCTGCAACCTGTCCCAACTTCCCTCATCTGCAACCTCTTAAGTAAACTAAAACCTACTACTTCCTTAGCTGACCAGCTACCTGCTGAATACCTGCAAAAGGCAGCCAAAGTCATAGCTTATCCTGTATCATTGCTGATAAATAGAACCATACAAGAAAGCACTATTCCCACCATCTGGAAAATCTCCTACATTATCCCCCTATACAAGGGTGGAAACTCCAGAGAATATTCTAGCTGTCGTCCCATAGCTCTACTTTCCCCATTAGCTAAAATAATGGAAAAGTGCATCCAGAGACAGTTACTAGACCACCTACTCCAGAACAATTTACTGAAATCTCAACATGGCTTCAGGCCTTTCCACAGTACAACAACTACACTCCTATCCTTCACCGACAGCATCAATAAAAACCGTAATAACAATCTTCTCTCTTCAGCACTTTTCATCAACCTTTCAAAAGCAATCAACATGGTCAACCACCACTTGCGTCTCAATATTCTAAAATCCTTCTCTCTGGACACAAAGACTATAAAATGGTTCCAGTCCTACCCTCATAATAGACAGCAGGCAGTGCTATGGGACAACAACCTCTCATCCCATCTCCCAGTTACCCTAGGTGTTCCTCAGGGCTCTATATTGGGCCCCCTCCTTTTCTCAATATTTATCAATGACCTCAACCTAGCTATTCCTTTAACTAACTGTGTACAATACGCAGATGATTCGACAATAATCTGCTCAGCTAAATCTCAATCCCAGCTACAAACTCTAACTCAGACAATGTTCAATAATAAAGAAAATTGATTTCTACAACGCTGCCTCCTCTTGAACCCCAGAAATAAACAAACTCCTCCTCTTCACTCCTACCCATAAATCACTCCCAATGAACTTTTCAGTCTTATTCAATAATGGTACACTCTTATCTCGCAATCCAACAACTAAACTTCTAGGGGTAACCATTGATAACAACCTGAACTTTGAAACCCATATCAACAATACCATAAAAACTGTCAACAGTAAACTAGGCTCCCTCTATAGGATAAAACCCTTTCTCTCCCCACTAGCCAGAACCACTATTGCCTACTCCCACCTTATCTCCACACTTCTCTATGCTTCTTCCATATATACTAACTTGCCAAAAAATAACCTTAACAAGCTAGCCAACGCTTACAATAGCATTGCCAGATTTGCTACTGCTTCCTCCTTTAGGACCCATCACTGCCATAATCTGAAACAATTAGGCTGGTTAGAGCTTCTGAATCAGATTCACTTTAAACAACTCACCATTGCGCACAAAATCCTTGTCCAACCTACCAATACCTGCTAGTCTCATTACCCAATATAAGAACCTTTCAACGTTACGCTGATCTAATAAACTACTTGTATCAACATGTAAATCTAATAACATGGCAGGAGATGCTCTGTTCTTAAATGCAGTTGGAAAGTATTGGAACCAACTCCCCCATGAACTCACATCACTGTTTTCATTTACACTTTTTAAACACAATCTGAAACTGTATCTTAAAACCTATTGGTTATGTCCCTGTACAAATCCGGACTAATCTCATACTATATCCCAAATACCCTCTCTTAAGACCTAATTCCTGCTCTATCTGTGCCTTTTTAGATCAAGGCCCATCCTTGGCAAAAACATATCTTATCCTAATAGAGATAATTTAAATACCTAGTTAAATTCTTCTGCATATAATTCTAACGCATCCTACCTACGGCAGGCAACAAGTATTGTTTAAACTGTGAGCATTGCTGAACTGTTGAAACTTGAAGTATGCATTTGTGTAACAATTACTTTCTAGTTACTAATGAAGTCTTGTACATAAAGTCTAAAATATCTTATCTAATGCTTGTAACAAGTTTTTGTATAAACTGTGAAGATTCCTGAACTGTTTAAAATTTGTAGCATTTAACTGTATAACAACTAGTACCTGTATGTTAGTAATCTAGTAATCTCCTGGAGCTTATCTCCCCGGGACTCTACTGAAAATGGACATAAATCCAGTTAGACTATCCCGGTCAACAAATGTAAAATAAATAAATAAAATTAAAATAAATAAATAAAATCAAATTTTGTTTATGCAGACATTTTTCAAGAAGCTTAGAAATAGGGGACAAATAGCAATGAGACAAAATTTGAATAAGTCAGTAGAGTTACCACCTTTGTGCAGTAGGATAACATGTGACTTTTTCCTTAAGCTTGGGACATAAGATTTTAAATGTCTCTACTAATAAGAATAATTTTATTTATGTATTTATTTATTTATTTATTTAACATTTGTTGGCTGGGAAAGTCCGACTAGGGCAGAGCCTACTTCCAGTGGAGTTCCGGGAAGAAACGCTCCTGATGCATGTCTTTAAAACGTGGGAGGAAACTGAAGCACCTGGAGGAAACCCATGCAGATGCAGGGAGGACATGCAGATTCCACAAAGAAAGCACCCCGGCCAAGAATTGAACCAGAGAACCAGTTGCTGTGAGGCAACATCATTAACTGCTGCATCACCTTTACACAGTGGGACAACATGTGACTTTTTCCATTAGTTTGGGACATACGATTCTTGAATGGATCTGTTAATAAGAATACTTTTAGGGTAAGCCTAAGGTGTTCAGCTGGAAGTTGATCTGCAGAAGTACGGCAGGGTTTTAGCTTGCATCACGAGTTTTTCTTTAAAGAGACTAGGGGCAGGCTTGAGGGGAAAGAGTGGAGAGTTTGGTGGGGGTTTCTGGAATATAAGGTATCTTAGTAAAATTGTCAGAAGAGAGGTCCGGGAAATAGGAATGTGGTTTGGATAGTTTGTAGTTAGATTAGCAATACTTTCAATAAAATGGGTATTAAACAGGCTGACTATTTGGTGAGGGGTTTATTTTAAACATGCTGACTATTTGGTGAGGGGTTGATTTTAAATACATTGATTATTTGGAGAGGGACTGATTGTTAAATATGCTGACTATTTGGTGAGGGGTTGATTTTAAATATATTGACTATTTGGTGAGGGGTTAATTTTAAATACATTGACTATTTGGAGAGGGACTGATTTTTAAACAGGCTGACTATTTGGTGAGGGGTTGATTTTAAACATGCTGACTATTTGGTGAGGGGTT
The DNA here is from genome assembly GCF_019279795.1 of Protopterus annectens. Classification (NCBI taxonomy): domain Eukaryota; kingdom Metazoa; phylum Chordata; order Ceratodontiformes; family Protopteridae; genus Protopterus; species Protopterus annectens. The sequence goes on from NC_056732.1 coordinate 1,856,896,216, forward strand.
GATTTTAAATACATTGATTATTTGGAGAGGGACTGATTGTTAAATATGCTGACTATTTGGTGAGGGGTTGATTTTAAATATATTGACTATTTGGTGAGGGGTTAATTTTAAATACATTGACTATTTGGAGAGGGACTGATTTTTAAACAGGCTGACTATTTGGTGAGGGGTTGATTTTAAACATGCTGACTATTTGGTGAGGGGTTGATTTTAAATACATTGATTATTTGGAGAGGGACTGATTGTTAAATATGCTGACTATTTGGTGAGGGGTTGATTTTAAATATATTGACTATTTGGTGAGGGGTTGATTTTAAATACATTGACTATTTGGTGAGGGACTGATTTTTAAACAGGCTGACTATTTGGTGAGGGGTTGATTTTAAATACATTGACTATTTGGTGAGGGGTTGATTTTAAATACATTGACTATTTGGTGAGGAGTTGATTTTAAATACATTGACTATTTGGTGAGGGGTTGATTTTAAATACATTGACTATTTGGTGAGGGGTTAATTTTAAATACATTGACTATTTGGTGAGGGGTTAATTTTAAATACATTGACTATTTGGTGAGGGACTGATTTTTAAACAGACTGACTATTTGGTGAGGGGTTAATTTTAAATACATTGACTATTTGGTGAGGAGTTGATTTTAAATGTGCTGACTATTTGGAGAGGGACTGATTTTAGCCATGCTGTTTGGAGAGGGGTTGATTTTAAACACACTGAATATTTGGAGAGGGGTTGATTCTTGGGAAGGGCTGGAATGTTTCTGGGATCCTGAAATAATAGATGACCAGAACTTTTGGGGATTATGTTTGTGATTGGTTTGAAGGAGTATATAATATTTCTTTTTGTCTTGCATTATTCTTAACCTGGTTTCTAAGTTGCGTTAAGAGTTTTATTGTATATTTTTTGCAGTTTTATGCTTTTGCTTTTACTAAACTGTCTATGCTCTGTGTCTGTCGGTCATGAGTTGTCTACTTAGTTTTGTTAGCCAATGGTGGGATTTGATTATTTTAGTACAGACAGGAGCTAGACTTTTAAGGATGTTTCATTGAAGTAAACAAACTGCATTATCTAGGGGAAGGTTTTTTAGTGGGGACCAGTTGATGGCGGTTAATGAGCCAGTGAATACCTGTTGATCAAATTGAGAGAGATTATAGACTCTTTTATATACATGTTTTCTGGTTATGAGGGATGTTGTTCTATAGGCACAGGCTGGAAGGTGTCAATCAGGGTATCTGGGAATGTGCCTGCTTTCATAAATTTGCATGGGTCAGATAGTAGAATCCAGTGCAGAATGGATCCATGGCTATTTCCTTTATATCTTGTAAGAATTATGATAAGTTGGGTGGAACCAGATAAGGCTGGGGATGTCTGACATTATGTTCTGCCAGTTTATATTCATGTCACCTAGTATTATGGTTGCAGTAATAATATACTGTTCTGGCTAACTAGTACAGTCTTCAAGTATAGGGATGTTATTACTTGGAGAAATATAAATTGCTGTGACACTTGGATTTTTTGACTTTATTCATTTTTAGGAAGGTAATCATTTTTACAATGGAAAATGTAGGTAAGATGTTGGAGTACAGAGTAAGATTGTAAGAGTTTGAGTGGAGTAAAGCTATACCAACAGCTTTCTTTTGTAGTCTGTCTAGTCTGATAATATTATATCCAGGGGGAAGAAACTCAGTGTCTTTCATATTGTGTTTGAGTCAGATTTAAGTGGCAGCTAATAAATCTGGGGTATGAAGCAGGAAGATCTGGGTGGCCACGGTGGTGCAGCGGTTAGCGTTGCCGCCTCACAGCAAGAGGTTTTCTGTTTCGATACTCGGCTGAGGTGCCTTCTGTGCGGAGTCTGCATGTCCTCCCTGTGGTCGTGTGGGTTTCCTCCGGGTGCTCTGGTTTCCTGCCACATCCCAGTGACATGCTGTAGGTGGATTGGACACACTAAATTGGCCCTAGGCGTGAGTGTGCGCGTGTTTGTGCCTTCTGTGGAAGGTTGGGCATCGGGTTGGCAACTTGACACCGTAAAACGCCACTGCCGATCATGAGCAGATGGTGATCCGCTGTGGCGACCCCTAACCAGGAAAAGCCGAAAGAAGAAGAAGAAGCAGGAAGATCTGTTATTTTATTACATATGCTATGACAGTTGCTTGTTACAAGGATTAGAGATTTTGAGAGGACTGAGCAGATTGAGGGCAGGGTAGGACCTGGGTTAGGGCGGATATCACCAAACTAGGAGATTTTGGAAGTAAGAAAACTGCATATTATATAATATTTTGTTTGGAGAAATTTAAGTTTTATATTGTTGTTTGGAATGCCTTTGTAGTGCAGAGGAAAGGGTGAATTTTGTATAGACTGTGGCGATATCATGATAGCTGTTGGGCTAGCAGTAATGGAGGTGTAGTGATGTAAGGTGAGTTAGGAGAAGGAGAGTTATGCTTAGAATAGTGTACCGTTTGTGATGAGTACAATATCCTGATCTTCTAAGCTGTGCTTGTACAGCAGGTCAATGTCACAAAGAGCTGTGTGGTACAGTTTTGTGTTGTCCTTTGTGCTCAATTAGCTATTATAAGATGCCCTGTTAAATCTTGGACTATCTCTGATTCTATGATCATGTACAGTATGCAGAATTAGGACAAGGAGATAAATTGAGTTCTGGTGGCTGTCAGTGATTTCTGACAGAATCCACAGACATTTTTACAGGAAACAGTCCCCTTACCACTCATTGCTGTCTGGGTGATGTAACACATTTTTTTTTTTTTTTACTTTATCCTTTTTCTACTATAACCAGCCACTGGGGATGCACAAGCCAGTGCATTTCTTTGTGCTGGTCCCAAGCACGGATAAATGGGGAGGGTTGCATCAGGAAGGGCATCCAGCATAAAAATTCTGCCAAATAACTTATGGCGTGAAAATTTCATATTTCCATACCGGATCGGTCGAGGCCCGGGTTAACAACGACTACCACCAGTACTGTTAGCCAACAGGGTGCTGGCGGAAATTGGGCTACTGTTGGCCGAAGGAGAAGAGGAGGGCGAAGGCATGCCCGAAGGCAGGAAGAGAGTAGGAAGGTTAGGAGTGAAGCAGTGAGGGTAGGAACTTTGAATGTTGGCAGTATGACTGGTATAGGAAGAGAGCTAGCTGATATGATGGAGAGAAGGAAGGTTGATATATTGTGTGTGCAAGAGACCAGATGGAAGGGAAGTAAGGCCAGTTGTTTAGGAAACAGGTTCAAATTGTTCTATCATGGTGTGGATGGCAGGAGAAATGGGGTAGGGGTTATACTAAAGGAACAATATGCCAAGAGTGTTTTAGACATGAAGAGAGTGTCTGACAGAGTGATGTTTATGAAGCTCGAAGTTGATGGTGTAATGATGTATGTTGTTAGTGCATATGCTCCACAAGTTGGGTGTGCGATGGATGAGAAAGAGAAATTTTGGAGTGAGTTGGATGAAGTTATGGTGAGTGTATCCAAGGGTGAGAGACTAGTGATTGGAGCGGACTTTAATGGGCATGTTGGTGAAGTGAACAGAGGGGATGAGGAAGTGATGGGTAGGTATGGTGTTAAGGAGAGGAATGCAGAAGGTCAGATGATTGTGGATTTTGTGAAAAGGATGGACATGGCTGTGGTGAATACGTATTTTAAGAAGAGGGAGAAGCATAGGGTGACGTACAAGAGTGGAGGAAGATGCACACAGGTGGATTATATCCTATGTAGGAGGGCCAGTCTGAAGGAGATTGGAGACTGTAAAGTGGTGGCAGGGGAAAGTGTAGTTAAGCAGCATAGAATGGTGGTCTGTAGGATGACGTTGGTGATCAAGAAGAGGAGGAGGAGTATGAAAGCAGTGCCAAGGATTAAATGGTGGAAGTCAAAAAAGGGTGATTGTGAAGTGGAGTTTAGGGAAGAGTTAAGACAGGCACTGGGAGGCAGTGGAGAGTTACCGAATAGCTGGGTAACTACAGCAGAACTAGTAAGGGAGACTGCTAGAAAAGTGTTTGGTGTGACATCTGGACAGAGGAAGGAGGACAAGGAGACTTGGTGGTGGAATGAGGAAGTACAGGAGAGTATACAGAGGAAGAGGCTGGGGAAGAAGAAGTGGGATTGTCAAAGAGATGAAGAAAGTAGACATGAGTATAAGGAGATGAGGCACATGGCAAAGAGAGAGGTGGTGAAAGCTAAGGATAAGGCGTATGGAGAGTTGTATGAGAGATTGGACACTAAAGAGGGAGAAAAGGACCTGTACCGATTGGCTAGACAGAGGGACAGAGCTGGGAAAGATGTGCAGCAAGTAAGGGTGATAAAGGATAGTGAGGGAAAGGTACTCACAAGAGAGGAGAGTGTGTTGAGTAGATGGAAAGAGTATTTTGAGAGGCTGATGAATGAAGAGAATGAGAGAGAGAGAGAGAGAATGTTGGATGATGTGGGGATAGTGAATCAGGAAGTGAAACAGATTAGCAAGGAGGAAGTAAGGACAGCTATGAAGAGGATGAAGAATGGAAAGGCTGTTGGCCCAGATGACATCCCAATGGAAGCATGGAGGTGCTTAGGAGAAATGGCAGTGGAATTTTTAACTAGATTGTTTAATGAAATTTTGGAAAGTCAGATGATGCCTGAGGAGTGGAGAAAAAGTGTTTTGGTACCTATCTTTAAGAAAAAGGGTGATGTGCAGAGCTGCAGTAACTACAGAGGGATAAAATTGATCAGTCACAGCTTGAAGTTATGGGAGAGAGTAGTAGAAGCTAGGTTAAGAAGGGAGGTGATGATTAGTGATCAGCAGTATGGTTTCATGCCAGGAAAGAGCACTACAGATGCGATGTTTGCTCTGAGAGTGTTATTGGAGAAATACAGAGAAGGTCAGAAGGAGTTGCATTGTGTCTTTGTAGACTTGGAGAAAGCATATGACAGGGTGCCTAGAGAAGAGTTGTGGTATTGTATGAGGAAGTCGGGAGTGGCAGAGAAGTATGTAAGATATACCCCAGGGATTACTTCAGTGTCACTGCTTGACAGAGGCACAGCAAAATAATAGGCATAGTTTTATTCAAACTAAAGGGGTGGCGAAAGCCAAATAACTATGGGCTAGGCTTATAAATGCCCTTGGGCAGATAGCCTAGTACGAACCTATGAACCTATGAACCTATAAGAGTGGTACAGGATATGTACGAGGGTAGTGTGACAGTGGTGAGGACTGCAGTGGGAGTGACAGATCCATTTAAGGTGGAGGTGGGATTACATCAAGGATCAGCTCTGAGTCCTTTCTTATTTGCAGTGGTGATGGACAGGTTGACAGATGAGATCAGACAGGAGGCCCTGTGGACTATGATGTTTGCAGAAGACATTGTGATCTGTAGTGAGAGTAGGAATCAGGTTGAGGAGACTCTGGAGAGGTGGAGATATGCTCTAGAGAGCAGAGGAATGAAGGTCAGCAGGGCTAAGACAGAATATATGTGTGTAAATGAGAGGGAGGATAGAGGAATGGTGAGGATGCAGGGAGTAGAGTTGGTAAAGGTGGACGAGTTTAAGTACTTGGGATCAACAGTTCAGAGTAATGGTGAATGTGGAAGAGAGGTGAAGAAGAGAGTACAGGCAGGGTGGAATGGGTGGAGAAGAGTGTCAGGAGTGATTTGTGACAGACGGGTACCAGTAAGAGTGAAAGGGAAGGTCTACAAGACAGTAGTGAGACCAGCTATGTTATATGGGTTGGAGACAGTGGCATTGACAAAAAGGCAGGAGTCAGAGCTGGATGTGGCAGAGTTAAAGATGTTAAGATTTGCATTCGGTGTGACTAGGATGGATAGGATTAGGAATCAGTATATTAGAGGGTCAGCTCATGTTGGACAGTTTGGAGACAAAGCAAGAGAGACAAGATTGCGAGGGATGATGTGTATATTGGGAAAAAGATGCTAAGGATGGAGCTGCCAGGTAAGAGGAAAAGAGGAAGGCCTAAGATAAGGTTTATGGACGTGGTGAGAGAGGACATGCAGGTGGATGGTGTGACAGAGCAAGATGCAGAGGATAGGAAGAAATGGAAAGAGATGATCCGCTGTGGTGACCCCTGTGGTGAGCCAAAAGATGATGATGATGATCTTTTTTCCTACTATTTTACTGGGTGCGTATTTGCTCCTATGTCCTATCTGCATGACACTCTCACTGCCCCTAGCCCACTGTACTCTCTCCCAGCACATTATCCATTCTCTGCTGTTCTTTTGCTTCTGTCACCATTTTCCAGTAATTGCCCCTGTCCAGTACTTAAGAGAATTATAGCTTCTTTTGTTTGTTGGCTGTCTTTCTGCTCTCAGCCACCACACTGGGTTCCTTCATTCCCCGCTTCACTCCTCAAAATAACAACTCCTTAATTTAAGAAATGGCACATGTTTCTTCCATTGGTTTAATGCTTTCCCTCAGCCCATAAAAAAATTATATACTTATAGTACAGAATATCTTGCAAGTTAAAAAGAGTTGTGTGGTTTCAGTGTCGGCAAAGAAAAATCAGAAAGGTTGGAAGCAAACCTGAGGCAACAAAGCTATTTAAAATGTTGGTGATTGCTTCTGACAGCAAATGATGTTATCATGTAATTCAATAGCCTTTGTTGCATCCTTTCTGCAGATGTGCTCAGCTCTGCTTTCATAATGCACAACACAAGTATTTGCCTAGAAGGCATGCTTTTTCATTGCCCTCACTGCAGGAGATAGGCACATAACACCTTCATATGTTTGGTGTAAAAAAAAAACTGCTGGTGTTAGATATGTTTGTTAAACCCATGAAATATTGTACATCATTTCAATATTTGGCTGTTAGGATTAAGGAGCTGTTAACTAGCTGTTTCCTGTGGTCCACTGGTGCAAGGTTTGATCCCCTTAACCTCCATTGCCTAACTATGCGACTCTGAGCAAGTCACTTAACCAGACACCGCTCCCGGACTGAGTCTGAAAATGATCCATGTAGATCAGTGCCCTACCCCAAAAAACAAATACAAATAAATAAATAAGCCCCTACTATCCATCACAGTAATTAGTTGCAGATATCTATATAGGGATTATTTATGTAAAATGTATACCCTGCAGTGGTTGTCTTTACATTTAAAATTAACAGTAATGGAGTGAAGCAAAATCAGTGAATGAAGAAATGTCATTTGTGTTGCTAGACTCTATTACAAGTGTTGTTTTAAGGTAAACCTGCAACACAGGTGCCTTGTATGGAAACCCATAACACAGATGCCTTGTACAGAAACATGTAACACAGATGCCTTGTACAGAAACATGTAATGGAGGTGCCTTGTACAGAAACATGCAATGGAGGTGCCGTGTACAGAAACATGTAACACAGATGCCTTGTACAGAAACATGTAATGGAGGTGCATTGTACAGAAACATGCAACACAGATGCCTTGTACAGGAACATGTAATGGAGGTGCCTTGTACAGAAACATGTAACGGAGGTGCCTTGTACAGAAGCATGTAATGGAGATGTCTTGTATAGAAACATGTAACGGAGGTGCATTGTACTGAAACATGTAATGGAGGCTCCTTGTACAGAAACATGTAATGGAGGTGCATTGTACAGAAACATGTAACACAGATGCCTTGTACAGAAACATGTAAAGGAGGTGCTTTGTACAGAAACATGTAATGGAGGTGCCTTGTACAGAAACATGTAATGGTGGTGCCTTGTACAGAAACATGTAACGGTGGTGCCTTGTACAGAAACGTGTAATGGAGCTGCCTTGTACAGAAACATGTAATGGAGGTGCATTGTACAGAAACATGTAATGGAGGTGCATTGTACAAAAACATGTAATAGAGGTACATTGTACAGAAACATGTAATTAGAGGTGCATTGTACAGAAATATGCAACAGAGGTGCCTTGTACAGAAACATGCAACAGAGGTGCCTTGTACAGAAACCTCTGATGGAGGTGCCTTGTACAGAAACATGTAACGGAAGTACCTTGTACAGAAACCTTTGATGGAGGTGCGTTGTACAGTAACATGTCATGGAGCTGTCTTGTACAGAAACATGTAATGGAGGTGCCTTGTGCAGAAACATGTAATGGAGGTGCCTTGTGCAGAAACATGTAATGGAGGTGCCTTGTACAGAAACATGTAATGGAGGTGCATTGTACAGAAACATGTAACACAGATGGCTTGTACAAAAGCATGTAATGGAGGTGTCTTTTACAGAAATGTGTAACGGAGATGCCTTGTACAGAAACATGTAATGGAGGTGCCTTGTACAGAAACATGTCACGGAGGAGCCTTGTACAGAAACATGTCATGGAGGAGCCTTGTACAGAAACATGTCACAGAGGAGCCTTGTACAGAAACATGTCACGGAGGAGCCTTGTACAGAAACATGTCACGGAGGAGCCTTGTATAGAAACATGTAACGGAGGTTCCTTGTACAGAAACGTGTGATGGAGCTGCCTTGTACAGAAATGTGTAATGGAGGTGCATTGTACAGAAACATGTAATAGAGGTGCCTTGTAGAGAAACATGCAACAGAGCTACCTTGTACAGAAACATGTAACAGAGGTGCCTTGTACAGAAACCTCTAATGGAGGTGCCTTTTACAGTAACATGTTACGGAGGTGCCTTGTACAGAAACATGTCATGGAGGTGCCTTGTACAGAAACCTATCATGGCGGTGTCTTGTACAGAAACCTATCATGGCGGTGCCTTGTACAGAAACATGTAATGGAGGTGCATTGTACAGAAACATGTAACACAGATGCCTTGTACAGAAACATGTAATGGGCGTGCGTTGTACAGAAACATGTAATTGAAGTGCCTTGTACAGAAACATGCAACACAGATGCCTTGTACAGAAACGTGTAACGGAGATGCCTTGTAGAGAAACGTGTAATGGAGGTGCCTTGTAGAGAAACTCGTAATGGAGGTGCCTTGTAGAGAAACTCGTAATGGAGGTGCCTTGTACAGAAACATGCAACACAGATGCCTTGCACAGAAACATGTAATGGAGGTGCCTTGTACAGAAACATGTCACGGAGGAGCCTTGTATAGAAACGTGCAACACAGATGCCTTGTACAGAAACATGTAACACAGATGCCTTGCACAGAAACATGTCACAGAGGTGCCTTGAACAGAAACATGTCACAGAGATGCCTTGAACAGAAACATGTCACAGAGATGCCTTGAACAGAAACATGTCACAGAGGTGCCTTGAACAGAAACATGTCACGGAGGTGCCTTGAACAGAAACATGTCACGTAGATGCCTTGTACAGAAACATGCCACGGAGGTGCCTTGTACAGAAACATGTAACGGAGGTGCCTTGTACAGAAACATGTAACGGAGGTGCCTTGTACAGAAACGTGTCATGGAGGTACCTTGTACAGAAACGTATCATGGAGATACCTTGTGCAGAAACATGTCATAGGTTCATAGGTTGGTGCTAGGCTATCGGCCCTAGGGCCTATACATGCCTATCCATAACAATTCCTTGGATATTTCTTCCCACAATATTTACTTCCCTGGACCCCTGTCTAGCAGGGCAACTAACATGATCCCCGGGGTGAATTTCCTATCTCCCATCCAATCATCAAGGTTCCTTTTGAAGAGGGCCAAGGAGGTGCTCTGCTTGACATGTATGGGCAGTCTGTTCCAGAGTATGGGGAGAGCTCAGGATTTGACATGGCCTTGTATGTTAAGCAGAGATCGCCTCCGAGTAGACGATATGCCACAGAGTATAGCTGGAGTTTTTTTAGACGGTCAGCATATGGCATCTGCTTTAGGCCTGTGATTCTTTTAGTGAGGTATTTCTGTGGCCTTTCCAGCTGTTGCAGATGTCTTGTGAGGTACATACCAAATGGTGCGTTATACTCTATAATGGGTCTAATGAGGGATGAGTACAGTGGGACAGTGATCTCCTTTTTTCCTTGATGAAAAGCCCTTAGTGATGAGGTGTGCCACAAAAGATTTCCTGACTGTTGTGGCAATGTGGTTATCGAAGGTGAGACCACTGTCCACCTGTGTCCCTAAGTCTCTCATCACACATTCGATGTTTAGTGTACTGCCACCTATGTGGTAATTCATGGGTACATGTTTTTTTCCAAAGGGGATAACTATACATTTCTTAGCATTAAGCTTGATCCCATGGCTCTGGCACCAGGCATCTGTTTCTGTAAGGCCCTTTTGTAGAATATCCACATAATTTGGGGATTCAATAATGGCTCCCAGTTTGCAGTCATCTGCGAACGTTGTTAGACAGAGTCTCTTAGTGTTGGCCTGTACTTCAGAGAAGTAAATGCCAAACAAGAGTGGTCTCAGAACTGAACCCTGAGGTACTCCACTTGTCTGGAGCTGGATTTGGAGTCAGCTACTTTTACATTCTGGGTTCTGTCAGTAAGCCAGTTGGCAACCCATCGAGTGACGTAGGGATTTATGCCCAGCTTAGTAAGTTTATCTATGATTCCAGAGTGGGGGACAGTGTCGAAGGCCTTGGTGAGGTCGAGATGGGCTGTGTGGACTGCTTTACCCTCGTCCACAGCTGTGGAGATTGATTCAAAGAAGTCAATCAGGTTCAGGAGACAAGATCGGCCCTTCACAAACCCAAACTAGGTGGGGTCCAGTGTTTGAAGGTTACCAATGTATTTGTTTATGAGTTCCATGATAATGCATTCCATGCCTTTGCAGATCAGGCTCATCAGACTGATGGGATGGTAGTTCCCGGGATCCAAAGTGGATCCCCCCTTGTGGAGTGGGATAACTGTAGCTGTGCACCACTCAGTGAGCACGAAGCCTGAGGTGAGGCTATGATTAAACATGACACTTAGGTGAGGTGCCAGTTCATTTTCTACTTTGTGGAGTACACAGCCTGGGATGTCATCTGGTCCCATGGATGCTGTATTCTTAGCTTTGGAGAGTGCGGTTTCTACCTGTGTGGCCATGATCATGGAGGTGCCTTGTACAGAAACGTGTCACGGAGATACCTTGTATAGAAAAAGCAAAGGAGGTGCCTTGCACAGAAACATGCTTAGCTGCAGCACAATTTCCACTTAGATGTGAGCAGCGGTGTGTCTGTGTTGTCAGAATAGCTGTTCAGTGCTAATAGGAAGTGAAGTGTTACCAAGGCATTTGGTTTGTGCTATAACAGTGTACCATTTCAATACCTGGCTAATATTACCCCCCCCGCCTGCACAGTTCCACCAGTGTGGCTGTGGTACAAAGACAGTGACCCTGCCACACAGTTACAAGCAGTGTAGCGGTGGTACAAAGACAGTGACCCCCCCCTCTCATATCTCTCTGAAGTGCAAAGCCTTTGCAGCATTTCCTAATATACACTGATTTTTAAACTATGATCACAGATGGTGCAGCTAAGACACTTATGTATTGTTACCTCATTCGCTCTTGTATGAGGTCAGGTACACCCAAGTCATTCTAGTTCTGGGAAAATGTGAGGCTGGCCTGAAAATAATTAAGTCCAACCACTACCACAGAGCATAGTTTTCCCAGAGGCAGTGTCATCACTGTAAGTTTATTCAGCTAATTCTTCACCTTGTAACTTCTAGTTTCTACACTTATAAGGATATTACTGAAAGCTTCAGTAGTGTTGTTTGTACACTTATGGGAGTATTACTGAAAGTGTTTAGCATATTTGACTACAATTTACTTAAATTTTTGATATTGGAGTCAACTTTTTGATCCAAAATAGATATTTTTTTTTGGGGGGGGGGTGCTGGGAAATGTATTTGAAAGCTTATTTGACAGTGGTCTCTTAGTGTTGGGGGGGTGAGTTGTGATATCTCAGACTAGAGAGGAGTTGTTAGTTATAAGCATATCTATGACTGAAGTGTTTTTGTTTTAGATTGCAGTCATTTAGGTCTATGATATCACCATGCATGGAGGTGAGCATATTGCGGGTGAAGTTGCCAAGTATTAAAAAGTTGTTAATGTGTTTTTTGTGGTGATGATGTGTAAAAAAGTTTTGGATTTTCCTAATGTTAGCAGATGGAAAAGTATTCCACTGTAAAGTAGAGAACTTTGTTATTTTTATTGAATATCTTGATAAGTAGCCAGTTAGAAAGAGCCAGAAGGTGGCCTTGCTTGAGCCATGAGTTGAACATTTAATTGGGCTTCGTAAGGTATGAGAATTACTTCACCTTTCCTGGGTCTGGATCTAGCATCTGAATACTAGTTACATGGAAAGAAGTGGCGAATATGGGAAGTGGGGGGGGGGGGTTAATCCAGGATTGTATAGCAGTTAACACGTCAGTGGTATGCTGTGTGATAATGGCATTAACTTTGTTTGTTTTGTTTCATTGGCTTTTTGCATTTATTAGGAAGCATGTGAGGAGAACAGGTCTGTGGCTGGATTCAATGGTACCTCACAGAAGTATTAGAATGATTGGGCTGAACTTGTACAGTTTTTTGAGGGAACTTTAATGGTGTTTCTAGGAAGAATATGACTGTGTTATGTGGGGTCAAAGGGTAGCCTATTGGAGAGTTGCTGGGGTTGTAGTGTATAAGAGGATACAGCAGAAATTGTGCAGTGGAAAACAGGGTGGCTTGGGTGTATGAAGGAGGGGAGAGGTAGTAAGGAAGTTGCCAGATTGCTAGAGACCATTTTGTAAACAGTATTCAGCTAGTTGTTATGAAATACAAATCCTGCCAAAATATAAAAATAATAATTAAAATAATAATTGGTTTGTTTGTCACCATCATTAGAACAGTATTATGTCACTGTCACTGCTTTGGTCAGTCTATTTCATTACACCTCATACTATTTTTTTGTTTTCACTTCCCCTACTTGTTGACTGTGCAAGCCCACTGGACCCAACTCTCTTTTCAAGATTGACCTGAGAGCACAGTCTGGTTAAGTGACTTGCTCAGAGTCACACAGCAAGTCACTCCAGCACAGGAAGCAGCTCATTAACAGCTCATAGCGTTAGTTCTCTGTGGTACCTGCTAACACAGTTGAGAAAGTGCACTTCTGTATTCACAGTACCACCATAAATGTAAAGCTGCATTCTCCATTTCCACCACATGGTGGCATCGTCACACACTGCAGACAGCCCAGCATATCTTATCCGTTCGAGCAGTATAATCTCTATGGTAGAAACACATCAAGGAATTCCCGTTTATCACAAAAGCATTGTTGAATTTATAAAGTGCTCATTTCTCTAAGTACTGCTTTGCAGTATTACACTCTGGCATGTGCCTGCAGACAAATATATTGCTTTCAGTTTCTGTGAAACTTTGAAAATGTACATATTAACATGAACTTTAAAGAATCATAACAGGGTTGTAATGAATGAGAAACACCGTTGTTTGCTTTAGTTATGTATATCTGAATAAACACAATCCCCATGTATGTTTTTTATAATGTAAGTAGTGTCTTGTTGTGTCTTTCGGCTTTTCCCCG